>NW_028181381.1:0-162500 GCF_964211825.1 Aythya ferina | reverse complement strand
CGAAAGAAAACCCCAAAAGCCATAGATCCACACCAAAAGTCCCCCTAAACCTACCTGATGTTCTCCAAAACCCACAATTTACACTTTCTCACCAGGATGACCAACATGAACCAAACGAAAACCCAAAACGAGACACCAAAACACGTCAAAAACACCCCAAAAATAAAGGGATCACCCATAAACTGGAAGAAAATCCCCAAAAAGCACGGATCCAATCCCAAAACCACCCTAAACCTACCCGATGTTCTCCAAAACCCACAATTTACCATTTTCCACCACGATGACCAACGAGTACACAACAAAACCCAATGGAGACCCCCAAACACCTCAAAAATTTCCCAAAAAAGAACGGGACCACCCCAAGAAACAGAAGAAAATACCAAAAAACATGACTCTGCCCCAAAAGTCCCCCTAAACCTACCTGATGTTCTCCAAAAGCCACAATTTACACTTTTTCACCATGATGACCAACAAGAACCCAACTACAACCCAACGGAGACCCCAAAACACGTCATAAACACCCCAAAAAAGAACAGGATCACCCAAAAAAAAACAGAAGAAAAGCCCAAATACCATGAATCCACCCCAAAATTCCCCTAAACCTTCCTGAAGTTCTCCAAAACCCACAATTTACAATTTTCCACCACCATGACCACGGAAAACCCAAGGAATACCAACGGAGACCCCAAAACACGTCAAAAACACCCCAAAAAAGAACGGGATCACCCCCAAAAACGAAAGAAAATCCCCCAAAACCATAGATCCAATCCCAAAACCAACCTAAACCTACCTGATGTTCTCCAAAACCCACAATTTACACTTTTCCACCATGATGACAACGGAAAACCCAACGAAACCCAACGAAGAACCCAAAACACGTCAGAAACACCCCAAAAATGAATTCGATCACCCCAAAACTGGAACAAAATCCCCCAAAACCATAGATCCACCCCAAAAACAACCTAAATCTACCTGATGTTCTCCAAAACCCACAAATTTACCCTTTTCCACCATGATGACCATGGAAAACCCAACGAAACCCAATGGAGACAAAAAACATGTCAAAAAAAAAAAAAACAAAAAAGAACAGGATCTCCCCAAAAAACAGAAGAAAAACGCAAATGCCATAGATCCACCCCAAAAGTCCCCCTAAGCCTACCTGATGTTCTCCAAAACCCACAATTTACCCTTTTTCACAATGATGACCAACGAGAACCCAACAAAACCCAACGGACAACCCCAAAACACGTCAAAAACACCCCAAAAAAGAACAGGATCACCCCAAAAAACAGAAGAAAACCCCAAATACCATGAATCCACCCCAAAAGTCCCCCTAAAACTACCTGAAGTTCTCCAAAACCCACAATTTACCCTTTTCCACCAAGATGCCAACAGAAAACCCAACAAAACCCAACAGAGACATCAAAACATGTCAAAAACACCCCAAAAGAGAACGGGAGAACCCCCAAAACTGGAAGAAAATCCCCAAAAAGCATGGATCCAATCCCAAAACCACCCTAAACCTACCTGATCTTCTCCAAATCCCAAAGTCCACTCCCAACCACCAGAAAACCCATTAGGAACTCAACAAAACGCAACAGAAACCCCAAAACACCTCAAAAACACCCCAAAAGCAAACCGGATCAGAAGAAAATACGTGATTTAACCCCAAGAAAACCCTTAAACCTACCTGATCTTCTCCAAATCCCAAAATCCACTCCCACCCACCATAAAACCCATTAGGAACTCAACAAAATGCAACGGAAACCCCAAAAACGTCAAAAACACCCCAAAAAAGAACTGGTTCAACCCCAACAACGAAAGAAAACCCCAAAAGCCATAGATCCACACCAAAAATCCCCCTAAACCAACCTGAAGTTCTCCAAAACCCACAATTTACACTTTTCCACATTGATGACCATGGAAAACCCAACGAAACCCAACGGAGACCACAAAACACGTCAAAAAAAAAAAAAAAAAAAAAAAAAAAAAAAAAAAAAAAAAGAAAGGGATCACCCCCAAAATTGGAAGAAAATCCCTCAAAATCATAGATCCACCCCAAAACCACCCTAAACCTACCTGATGATCTCCAAAACCCACAATTTACAATTTTCCAACATGATGACCATGGAAAACCCAACGAAACCCAACGGAGACCCCAAAAGAAGTCAAAAACACCCCAAAAAAGAACTGGTTCAACCCCAACAACGAAAGAAAACCCCAAAAGCCATAGATCCACACCAAAAGTCCCCCTAAACCTTCCTGATGTTCTCCAAAACCCACAATTTACACTTTTTCACCAGGATGACCAACATGAACCAAACGAAAACCCAAAACGAGACACCAAAACACGTCAAAAACACCCCAAAAATAAAGGGATCACCCATAAACTGGAAGAAAATCCCCCAAAAGCACGGATCCAATCCCAAAACCACCCTAAACCTACCTGATGTTCTCCAAAACCCACAATTTACCATTTTCCACCACGATGACCAACGAGTACACAACAAAACCCAACGGAGACCCCCAAACACCTCAAAAATTTCCCAAAAAAGAACGGGACCACCCCAAGAAACAGAAGAAAACACCAAAAAACATGACTCTGCCCCAAAAGTCCCCCTAAACCTACCTGATGTTCTCCAAAAGCCACAATTTACACTTTTTCACCATGATGACCAACAAGAACCCAACTAAAACCCAACGGAGACACCAAAACACGTCATAAACACCCCAAAAAAGAACAGGATCACCCAAAAAAAACCAGAAGAAAAGCCCAAATACCATGAATCCACCCCAAAATTCCCCTAAACCTACCTGAAGTTCTCCAAAACCCACAATTTTCCACCACCATGACCACGGAAAACCCAAGGAATACCAACGGAGACCCCAAAACACGTCAAAAACACCCCAAAAAAGAACAGGATCACCCCAAAAAACAGAAGAAAATCCCCCAAAACCATAGATCCAATCCCAAAACCAACCTAAACCTACCTGATGTTCTCCAAAACCCACAATTTACACTTTTCCACCATGATGACCACGGAAAACCCAACGAAACCCAACGGAGAACCCAAAACACGTCAAAAACACCCCAAACAAGAACAGGATCACCCCCAAAACCAAAGAAAACCCCAAAAAGCACGGATCCAATCCCAAAACCACTCTAAACGTACCTGATGTTCTCCAAATCCAAATGTCCACTCCCAACCACCATAAAACCCATTAGGAACTCAACGAAACCCAACGGAAACCCCAAAACACCTCAAAAACACCCCAAAAAATAACTGAATCAGAAGAAAAAACACCAAAAACTATGAATTTCCCCGCAAAACCACCCTAAACTCACCTGATCTTCTTCAAAACCCACAATCCACTCCCATTTCCCTTAAGGACCAACGAGAATCCAACTAAAACCCAACGGAGACCCCAAAACAAGTCAAAAACACCCCAAACAAGAACAGGATAACCCCTAAAAAAGAAAGAAAACCCCCAAAAAACATAGATCCACCCCAAAACCACACTAAACCTACCTGATGTTCTCCAAATCCCAAAGTCCACTCCCAACAAACTTAAAACACATTAGGAAATCAACAAAACGCAACGGAAACCACAAAACACGTCAAAAACATCACAAAAAAAAAAGCGGGATCACCCCCAAAACCGAAAGAAAACCCTAAAAGCCGTTGATCCACCCCAAAAGTCCCCCTAAACCTACCTGATGTTCTCCAATACCCACAATTTACCCGTTTTCAACATGATGAACAACAAGAACCAAACAAAAACCAACGGAGACCCCAAAACACCCCAAAAACACCCCAAAAAATAACTGGATCAGAAGAAAAAACACCAGAAACTATGAATTTCCCCGCAAAACCACCCTAAACTCACCTGATCTTCTTCAAAACCCACAATCCACTCCCATTTCCCTTAAGGACCAACGAGAATCCAACTAAAACCCAACGGAGACCCCAAAACAAGTCAAAAACACCCCAAACAAGAACGGAATCACCCCCAAAACTGGAAGAAAATCCCCAAAAAACATAGATCCACCCCAAAACGACACTAAACCTACCTGATGTTCTCCAAAACACGCAATTTAAACTTTTCCAACATGATGAAAAACAAGAACCCAACAAAACCCAACGGAGACCCCAAAACATGTCAAAAACACCCCAAAAAAGAACGGAATCACCCCCAAAACTGGAAGAAAATTCCCCCCCCAAAAATTTACAATTTTCACCAGGATGACCAACATGAACCAAACGAAAACCCAAAACGAGACACCAAAACACGTCAAAAACACCCCAAAAAAGAAAGGGATCACCCATAAACTGGAAGAAAATCCCCAAAAAGCACAGATCCAATCCCAAAACCAGCCTAAACTTACCTGATGTTCTCCAAAACCCACAAATTTACCCTTTTCCACCATGATGACCATGGAAAACCCAACGAAACCCAATGGAGACAAAAAACATGTCAAAAAAAAAAAAAAAAAAAAAAAACAACTCCCCAAAAAAACAGAAGAAAAACCCAAATGCCATAGATCCACCCCAAAAGTCCCCCTAAGCCTACCTGATGTTCTCCAAAACCCACAATTTACCCTTTTTCACAATGATGACCAACGAGAACCCAACAAAACCCAACGGACAACCCCAAAACACGTCAAAAACACCCCAAAAAAGAACAGGATCACCCCAAAAAACAGAAGAAAACCCCAAATACCATGAATCCACCCCAAAAGTCCCGCTAAACCTACCTGAAGTTCTCCAAAACCCACAATTTACCCTTTTCCACCAAGATGCCAACAGAAAACCCAACAAAACCCAACAGAGACATCAAAACATGTCAAAAACACCCCAAAAGAGAACGGGAGAACCCCCAAAACTGGAAGAAAATCCCCAAAAAGCATGGATCCAATCCCAAAACCACCCTAAACCTACCTGATCTTCTCCAAATCCCAAAGTCCACTCCCAACCACCAGAAAACCCATTAGGAACTCAACAAAACGCAACAGAAACCCCAAAACACCTCAAAAACACCCCAAAAGCAAACCGGATCAGAAGAAAATACGTGATTTAACCCCAAGAAAACCCTTAAACCTACCTGATCTTCTCCAAATCCCAAAATCCACTCCCACCCACCATAAAACCCATTAGGAACTCAACAAAACGCAACGGAAACCCCAAAAAACGTCAAAAACACCCCAAAAAAGAACTGGATCAGAAGAAAAAAAAAAAAAAAAAACAAAACTATGCATTTCCCTCCCAAATCACCCTAAACTCACCTGATCTTCTTCAAAACCCACAATCCACTCCCATTTAGCTTAACGACCAACGAGAACCCAACAAAACCCAACGGAGACCCCAAAAACGTCAAAAACACCCCAAAAAAGAACTGGTTCAACCCCAACAACGAAAGAAAACCCCAAAAGCCATAGATCCACACCAAAAATCCCCCTAAACCAACCTGAAGTTCTCCAAAACCCACAATTTACACTTTTCCACATTGATGACCATGGAAAACCCAACGAAACCCAACGGAGACCACAAAACACGTCAAAAAAAAAAAAAGAAAAAAGAAAAAAGAAAAAAAAAAGAAAGGGATCACCACCAAAATTGGAAGAAAATCCTTCAAAATCATAGATCCACCCCAAAACCACCCTAAACCTACCTGATGTTCTCCAAAACCCACAATTTACCATTTTCCACCACGATGACCAACGAGTACACAACAAAACCCAACGGAGACCCCCAAACACCTCAAAAATTTCCCAAAAAAGAACGGGACCACCCGAAGAAACAGAAGAAAACACCAAAAAACATGACTCTGCCCCAAAAGTCCCCCTAAACCTACCTGATGTTGTCCAAAACCAACAATTTACCCTTTTCCACCATGATGACCACGGAAAACCCAACGAAACCCAACGGAGAACCCAAAACACGTCAAAAACACCCCAAACAAGAACAGGATCACCCCCAAAACCAAAGAAAACCCCAAAAAGCACGGATCCAATCCCAAAACCACTCTAAACGTACCTGATGTTCTCCAAATCCAAATGTCCACTCCCAACCACCATAAAACCCATTAGGAACTCAACGAAACCCAACGGAAACCCCAAAACACCTCAAAAACACCCCAAAAAATAACTGAATCAGAAGAAAAAACACCAAAAACTATGAATTTCCCCGCAAAACCACCCTAAACTCACCTGATCTTCTTCAAAACCCACAATCCACTCCCATTTCCCTTAAGGACCAACGAGAATCCAACTAAAACCCAACGGAGACCCCAAAACAAGTCAAAAACACCCCAAACAAGAACGGAATCACCCCCAAAACTGGAAGAAAATCCCCAAAAAACATAGATCCACCCCAAAACCACACTAAACCTACCTGATGTTCTCCAAAACACGCAATTTAAACTTTTCCAACATGATGAAAAACAAGAACCCAACAAAACCCAACGGAGACCCCAAAACATGTCAAAAACACCCCAAAAAAGAACGGGATCACCCCCAAAACTGGAAGAAAATTCCCCCCCCAAAAAATTTACAATTTTCACCAGGATGACCAACATGAACCAAACGAAAACCCAAAAGGAGACAACAAAACACGTCAAAAACACCCCAAAAAAGAAAGGGATCACCCATAAACTGGAAGAAAATCCCCAAAAAGCACAGATCCAATCCCAAAACCAGCCTAAACCTACCTGATGTTCTCCAAAACCCACAATTTACCCTTTTTCACAATGATGACCAACGGGAACCCAACAAAACCCAACGGACAACCCCAAAACACGTCAAAAACACCCCAAAAAAGAACAGGATCACCCCAAAAAACAGAAGAAAACCCCAAATACCATGAATCCACCCCAAAAGTCCCCCTAAACCTACCTGAAGTTCTCCAAAACCCACAATTTACCCTTTTCCACCAAGATGCCAACAGAAAACCCAACAAAACCCAACAGAGACATCAAAACATGTCAAAAACACCCCAAAAGAGAACGGGAGAACCCCCAAAACTGGAAGAAAATCCCCAAAAAGCATGGATCCAATCCCAAAACCACCCTAAACCTACCTGATCTTCTCCAAATCCCAAAGTCCACTCCCAACCACCAGAAAACCCATTAGGAACTCAACAAAACGCAACAGAAACCCCAAAACACCTCAAAAACACCCCAAAAGCAAACCGGATCAGAAGAAAATACGTGATTTAACCCCAAGAAAACCCTTAAACCTACCTGATCTTCTCCAAATCCCAAAATCCACTCCCACCCACCATAAAACCCATTAGGAACTCAACAAAACGCAACGGAAACCCCAAAACACGTCAAAAACACCCCAAAAAAGAACTGGATCAGAAGAAAAAAAAAAAAAAAAAAACAAAACTATGCATTTCCCTCCCAAATCACCCTAAACTCACCTGATCTTCTTCAAAACCCACAATCCACTCCCATTTAGCTTAACGACCAACGAGAACCCAACAAAACCCAACGGAGACCCCAAAAACGTCAAAAACACCCCAAAAAAGAACTGGTTCAACCCCAACAACGAAAGAAAACCCCAAAAGCCATAGATCCACACCAAAAATCCCCCTAAACCAACCTGAAGTTCTCCAAAACCCACAATTTACACTTTTCCACATTGATGACCATGGAAAACCCAACGAAACCCAACGGAGACCACAAAACACGTCAAAAAAAAAAAAAAAAAGAAAAAAGAAAAAAAAAGAAAGGGATCACCCCCAAAATTGGAAGAAAATCCTTCAAAATCATAGATCCACCCCAAAACCACCCTAAACCTACCTGATGATCTCCAAAACCCACAATTTACAATTTTCCAACATGATGACCATGGAAAACCCAACGAAACCCAACGGAGACCCCAAAAGAAGTCAAAAACACCCCAAAAAAGAACTGGTTCAACCCCAACAACGAAAGAAAACCCCAAAAGCCATAGATCCACACCAAAAGTCCCCCTAAACCTTCCTGATGTTCTCCAAAACCCACAATTTACACTTTTTCACCAGGATGACCAACATGAACCAAACGAAAACCCAAAACGAGACACCAAAACACGTCAAAAACACCCCAAAAATAAAGGGATCACCCATAAACTGGAAGAAAATCCCCAAAAAGCACGGATCCAATCCCAAAAACACCCTAAACCTACCTGATGTTCTCCAAAACCCACAATTTACCATTTTCCACCACGATGACCAACGAGTACACAACAAAACCCAACGGAGACCCCCAAACACCTCAAAAATTTCCCAAAAAAGAACAGGATCACCCAAAAAAAACAGAAGAAAAGCCCAAATACCATGAATCCACCCCAAAATTCCCCTAAACCTACCTGAAGTTCTCCAAAACCCACAATTTACAATTTTCCACCACCATGACCACGGAAAACCCAAGGAATACCAACGGAGACCCCAAAACACGTCAAAAACACCCCAAAAAAGAACGGGATCACCCCCAAAAACGAAAGAAAATCCCCCAAAACCATAGATCCAATCCCAAAACCAACCTAAACCTACCTGATGTTCTCCAAAACCCACAATTTACACTTTTCCACCATGATGACCACGGAAAACGCAACGATACCCAATGGAGACCCCAAAACACGTCAAAAACACCCCCAAAATGAATTGGATCACCCCCCCCCAAAAAAAAAAAACAGAAGAAAACCCCATATATCAGGAATCCACCCCAAAAGTCCCCCTAAACCTACCTGATGTTCTCCAAAACCCACAATTTACACTTTTCCACCATGATGACAACGGAAAACCCAACGAAACCCAACGAAGAACCCAAAACACGTCAGAAACACCCCAAAAATGAATTCGATCACCCCAAAACTGGAACAAAATCCCCCAAAACCATAGATCCACCCCAAAAACACCCTAAATCTACCTGATGTTCTCCAAAACCCACAATTTACACTTTTCCACCATGATGACCACGGAAAACCCAACGAAACCCAACGGAGACCACAAAACACGTCAAAAACACCCCAAACAAGAACAGGATCACCCCCAAAACCAAAGAAAACCCCAAAAAGCACGGATCCAATCCCAAAACCACTCTAAACGTACCTGATGTTCTCCAAATCCAAATGTCCACTCCCAACCACCATAAAACCCATTAGGAACTCAACGAAACCCAACGGAAACCCCAAAACACCTCAAAAACACCCCAAAAAATAACTGAATCAGAAGAAAAAACACCAAAAACTATGAATTTCCCCGCAAAACCACCCTAAACTCACCTGATCTTCTTCAAAACCCACAATCCACTCCCATTTCCCTTAAGGACCAACGAGAATCCAACTAAAACCCAACGGAGACCCCAAAACAAGTCAAAAACACCCCAAACAAGAACGGAATCACCCCCAAAACTGGAAGAAAATCCCCAAAAAACATAGATCCACCCCAAAACCACACTAAACCTACCTGATGTTCTCCAAATCCCAAAGTCCACTCCCAACAAACTTAAAACACATTAGGAAATCAACAAAACGCAACGGAAACCCCAAAACACGTCAAAAACACCACAAAAAAAAGCGCGGGATCACCCCCAAAACCGAAAGAAAACCCTAAAAGCCGTTGATCCACCCCAAAAGTCCCCCTAAACCTACCTGATGTTCTCCAATACCCACAATTTACCCGTTTTCACCATGATGAACAACAAGAACCAAACAAAAACCAACGGAGACCCCAAAACACGTCAAAAACACCCCAAAAAATAACTGAATCAGAAGAAAAAACACCAAAAACTATGAATTTCCCCACAAAACCACCCTAAACTCACCTGATCTTCTTCAAAACCCACAATCCACTCCCATTTCCCTTAAGGACCAACGAGAATCCAACTAAAACCCAACGGAGACCCCAAAACAAGTCAAAAACACCCCAAACAAGAACAGGATAACACCTAAAAAAGAATGAAAACCCCAAAAAAACATAGATCCACCCCAAAACCACACTAAACCTACCTGATGTTCTCCAAATCCCAAAGTCCACTCCCAACAAACTTAAAACACATTAGGAAATCAACAAAACGCAACGGAAACCACAAAACACGTCAAAAACACCACCAAAAAAAGCGGGATCACCCCCAAAACCGAAAGAAAACCCTAAAAGCCGTTGATCCACCCCAAAAGTCCCCCTAAACCTACCTGATGTTCTCCAATACCCACAATTTACCCGTTTTCACCATGATGAACAACAAGAACCAAACAAAAACCAACGGAGACCCAAAAACACGTCAAAAACACCCCAAGAAATAACTGAATCAGAAGAAAAAACACCAAAAACTATGAATTTCCCCGCAAAACCACCCTAAACTCACCTGATCTTCTTCAAAACCCACAATCCACTCCCATTTCCCTTAAGGACCAACGAGAATCCAACTAAAACCCAACGGAGACCCCAAAACAAGTCAAAAACACCCCAAACAAGAACGGAATCACCCCCAAAACTGGAAGAAAATCCCCAAAAAACATAGATCCACCCCAAAACGACACTAAACCTACCTGATGTTCTCCAAAACACGCAATTTAAACTTTTCCAACATGATGAAAAACAAGAACCCAACAAAACCCAACGGAGACCCCAAAACATGTCAAAAACACCCCAAAAAAGAACGGGATCACCCCCAAAACTGGAAGAAAATTCCCCCCCAAAAAATTTACAATTTTCACCAGGATGACCAACATGAACCAAACGAAAACCCAAAAGGAGACAACAAAACACGTCAAAAACACCCCAAAAAAGAAAGGGATCACCCATAAACTGGAAGAAAATCCCCAAAAAGCACAGATCCAATCCCAAAACCAGCCTAAACCTACCTGATGTTCTCCAAAACCCACAAATTTACCCTTTTCCACCATGATGACCATGGAAAACCCAACGAAACCCAATGGAGACAAAAAACATGTCAAAAAAAAAAAAAAAAAAAAAAACAAAAAAGAACAGGATCTCCCCAAAAAACAGAAGAAAAACGCAAATGCCATAGATCCACCCCAAAAGTCCCCCTAAGCCTACCTGATGTTCTCCAAAACCCACAATTTACCCTTTTTCACAATGATGACCAACGAGAACCCAACAAAACCCAACGGGCAACCCCAAAACACGTCAAGAACACCCCAAAAAAGAACAGGATCACCCCAAAAAACAGAAGAAAACCCCAAATACCATGAATCCACCCCAAAAGACCCCCTAAACCTACCTGAAGTTCTCCAAAACCCACAATTTACCCTTTTCCACCAAGATGCCAACAGAAAACCCAACAAAACCCAACAGAGACATCAAAACATGTCAAAAACACCCCAAAAGAGAACGGGAGAACCCCCAAAACTGGAAGAAAATCCCCAAAAAGCATGGATCCAATCCCAAAACCACCCTAAACCTACCTGATCTTCTCCAAATCCCAAAGTCCACTCCCAACCACCAGAAAACCCATTAGGAACTCAACAAAACGCAACGGAAACCCCAAAACACCTCAAAAACACCCCAAAAAAGAACTGGATCAGAAGAAAAAAAAAAACAAAACTATGCATTTCCCTCCCAAATCACCCTAAACTCACCTGATCTTCTTCAAAACCCACAATCCACTCCCATTTAGCTTAACGACCAACGAGAACCCAACAAAACCCAACGGAGACCCCAAAAACGTCAAAAACACCCCAAAAAAGAACTGGTTCAACCCCAACAACGAAAGAAAACCCCAAAAGACATAGATCCACACCAAAAATCCCCCTAAACCAACCTGAAGTTCTCCAAAACCCACAATTTACACTTTTCCACATTGATGACCATGGAAAACCCAACGAAACCCAACGGAGACCACAAAACACGTCAAAAAAAAAAAAAAAAAAAAAAAAGAAAAAAAAAAGAAAGGGATCACCCCCAAAATTGGAAGAAAATCCTTCAAAATCATAGATCCACCCCAAAACCACCCTAAACCTACCTGATGATCTCCAAAACCCACAATTTACAATTTTCCAACATGATGACCATGGAAAACCCAACGAAACCCAACGGAGACCCCAAAAGAAGTCAAAAACACCCCAAAAAAGAACTGGTTCAACCCCAACAACGAAAGAAAACCCCAAAAGCCATAGATCCACACCAAAAGTCCCCCTAAACCTTCCTGATGTTCTCCAAAACCCACAATTTACACTTTCTCACCAGGATGACCAACATGAACCAAACGAAAACCCAAAACGAGACACCAAAACACGTCAAAAACACCCCAAAAATAAAGGGATCACCCATAAACTGGAAGAAAATCCCCAAAAAGCACGGATCCAATCCCAAAAACACCCTAAACCTACCTGATGTTCTCCAAAACCCACAATTTACCATTTTCCACCACGATGACCAACGAGTACACAACAAAACCCAACGGAGACCCCCAAACACCTCAAAAATTTCCCAAAAAAGAACAGGATCACCCAAAAAAAACAGAAGAAAAGCCCAAATACCATGAATCCACCCCAAAATTCCCCTAAACCTACCTGAAGTTCTCCAAAACCCACAATTTACAATTTTCCACCACCATGACCACGGAAAACCCAAGGAATACCAACGGAGACCCCAAAACACGTCAAAAACACCCCAAAAAAGAACGGGATCACCCCCAAAAACGAAAGAAAATCCCCCAAAACCATAGATCCAATCCCAAAACCAACCTAAACCTACCTGATGTTCTCCAAAACCCACAATTTACACTTTTCCACCATGATGACCACGGAAAACGCAACGAAACCCAATGGAGACCCCAAAACACGTCAAAAACACCCCCAAAATGAATTGGATCACCCCCCCCCAAAAAAAAGAAAACAGAAGAAAACCCCATATATCAGGAATCCACCCCAAAAGTCCCCCTAAACCTACCTGATGTTCTCCAAAACCCACAATTTACACTTTTCCACCATGATGACAACGGAAAACCCAACGAAACCCAACGAAGAACCCAAAACACGTCAGAAACACCCCAAAAATGAATTCGATCACCCCAAAACTGGAACAAAATCCCCCAAAACCATAGATCCACCCCAAAAACACCCTAAATCTACCTGATGTTCTCCAAAACCCACAATTTACACTTTTCCACCATGATGACCACGGAAAACCCAATGAAACCCAACGGAGACCACAAAACACGTCAAAAACACCCCAAACAAGAACAGGATCACCCCCAAAACCAAAGAAAACCCCAAAAAGCACGGATCCAATCCCAAAACCACTCTAAACGTACCTGATGTTCTCCAAATCCAAATGTCCACTCCCAACCACCATAAAACCCATTAGGAACTCAACGAAACCCAACGGAAACCCCAAAACACCTCAAAAACACCCCAAAAAATAACTGAATCAGAAGAAAAAACACCAAAAACTATGAATTTCCCCGCAAAACCACCCTAAACTCACCTGATCTTCTTCAAAACCCACAATCCACTCCCATTTCCCTTAAGGACCAACGAGAATCCAACTAAAACCCAACGGAGACCCCAAAACAAGTCAAAAACACCCCAAACAAGAACAGGATAACACCTAAAAAAGAATGAAAACCCCAAAAAAACATAGATCCACCCCAAAACCACACTAAACCTACCTGATGTTCTCCAAATCCCAAAGTCCACTCCCAACAAACTTAAAACACATTAGGAAATCAACAAAACGCAACGGAAACCCCAAAACACGTCAAAAACACCACAAAAAAAAGCGCGGGATCACCCCCAAAACCGAAAGAAAACCCTAAAAGCCGTTGATCCACCCCAAAAGTCCCCCTAAACCTACCTGATGTTCTCCAATACCCACAATTTACCCGTTTTCACCATGATGAACAACAAGAACCAAACAAAAACCAACGGAGACCCAAAAACACGTCAAAAACACCCCAAGAAATAACTGAATCAGAAGAAAAAACACCAAAAACTATGAATTTCCCCGCAAAACCACCCTAAACTCACCTGATCTTCTTCAAAACCCACAATCCACTCCCATTTCCCTTAAGGACCAACGAGAATCCAACTAAAACCCAACGGAGACCCCAAAACAAGTCAAAAACACCCCAAACAAGAACGGAATCACCCCCAAAACTGGAAGAAAATCCCCAAAAAACATAGATCCACCCCAAAACGACACTAAACCTACCTGATGTTCTCCAAAACACGCAATTTAAACTTTTCCAACATGATGAAAAACAAGAACCCAACAAAACCCAACGGAGACCCCAAAACATGTCAAAAACACCCCAAAAAAGAACGGGATCACCCCCAAAACTGGAAGAAAATTCCCCCCCAAAAAATTTACAATTTTCACCAGGATGACCAACATGAACCAAACGAAAACCCAAAAGGAGACAACAAAACACGTCAAAAACACCCCAAAAAAGAAAGGGATCACCCATAAACTGGAAGAAAATCCCCAAAAAGCACAGATCCAATCCCAAAACCAGCCTAAACCTACCTGATGTTCTCCAAAACCCACAAATTTACCCTTTTCCACCATGATGACCATGGAAAACCCAACGAAACCCAATGGAGACAAAAAACATGTCAAAAAAAAAAAAAAAAAAAAAAAACAAAAAAGAACAGGATCTCCCCAAAAAACAGAAGAAAAACGCAAATGCCATAGATCCACCCCAAAAGTCCCCCTAAGCCTACCTGATGTTCTCCAAAACCCACAATTTACCCTTTTTCACAATGATGACCAACGAGAACCCAACAAAACCCAACGGGCAACCCCAAAACACGTCAAGAACACCCCAAAAAAGAACAGGATCACCCCAAAAAACAGAAGAAAACCCCAAATACCATGAATCCACCCCAAAAGACCCCCTAAACCTACCTGAAGTTCTCCAAAACCCACAATTTACCCTTTTCCACCAAGATGCCAACAGAAAACCCAACAAAACCCAACAGAGACATCAAAACATGTCAAAAACACCCCAAAAGAGAACGGGAGAACCCCCAAAACTGGAAGAAAATCCCCAAAAAGCATGGATCCAATCCCAAAACCACCCTAAACCTACCTGATCTTCTCCAAATCCCAAAGTCCACTCCCAACCACCAGAAAACCCATTAGGAACTCAACAAAACGCAACGGAAACCCCAAAACACCTCAAAAACACCCCAAAAAAGAACTGGATCAGAAGAAAAAAAAAAACAAAACTATGCATTTCCCTCCCAAATCACCCTAAACTCACCTGATCTTCTTCAAAACCCACAATCCACTCCCATTTAGCTTAACGACCAACGAGAACCCAACAAAACCCAACGGAGACCCCAAAAACGTCAAAAACACCCCAAAAAAGAACTGGTTCAACCCCAACAACGAAAGAAAACCCCAAAAGACATAGATCCACACCAAAAATCCCCCTAAACCAACCTGAAGTTCTCCAAAACCCACAATTTACACTTTTCCACATTGATGACCATGGAAAACCCAACGAAACCCAACGGAGACCACAAAACACGTCAAAAAAAAAAAAAAAAAAAAAAAGAAAAAAAAAAGAAAGGGATCACCCCCAAAATTGGAAGAAAATCCTTCAAATTCATAGATCCACCCCAAAACCACCCTAAACCTACCTGATGATCTCCAAATCCCAAAGTCCACTCCCAACAAACTTAAAACACATTAGGAAATCAACAAAACGCAACGGAAACCCCAAAACACGTCAAAAACACCACAAAAAAAAGCGCGGGATCACCCCCAAAACCGAAAGAAAACCCTAAAAGCCGTTGATCCACCCCAAAAGTCCCCCTAAACCTACCTGATGTTCTCCAATACCCACAATTTACCCGTTTTCACCATGATGAACAACAAGAACCAAACAAAAACCAACGGAGACCCCAAAACACGTCAAAAACACCCCAAGAAATAACTGAATCAGAAGAAAAAACACCAAAAACTATGAATTTCCCCGCAAAACCACCCTAAACTCACCTGATCTTCTTCAAAACCCACAATCCACTCCCATTTCCCTTAAGGACCAACGAGAATCCAACTAAAACCCAACGGAGACCCCAAAACAAGTCAAAAACACCCCAAACAAGAACGGAATCACCCCCAAAACTGGAAGAAAATCCCCAAAAAACATAGATCCACCCCAAAACGACACTAAACCTACCTGATGTTCTCCAAAACACGCAAGTTAAACTTTTCCAACATGATGAAAAACAAGAACCCAACAAAACCCAACGGAGACCCCAAAACATGTCAAAAACACCCCAAAAAAGAACGGGATCACCCCCAAAACTGGAAGAAAATTCCCCCCCAAAAAATTTACAATTTTCACCAGGATGACCAACATGAACCAAACGAAAACCCAAAAGGAGACACCAAAACACGTCAAAAACACCCCAAAAAAGAAAGGGATCACCCATAAACTGGAAGAAAATCCCCAAAAAGCACAGATCCAATCCCAAAACCAGCCTAAACCTACCTGATGTTCTCCAAAACCCACAAATTTACCCTTTTCCACCATGATGACCATGGAAAACCCAACGAAACCCAATGGAGACAAAAAACATGTCAAAAAAAAAAAAAAAAAAAAAAAACAAAAAAGAACAGGATCTCCCCAAAAAACAGAAGAAAAACGCAAATGCCATAGATCCACCCCAAAAGTCCCCCTAAGCCTACCTGATGTTCTCCAAAACCCACAATTTACCCTTTTTCACAATGATGACCAACGAGAACCCAACAAAACCCAACGGGCAACCCCAAAACACGTCAAGAACACCCCAAAAAAGAACAGGATCACCCCAAAAAACAGAAGAAAACCCCAAATACCATGAATCCACCCCAAAAGACCCCCTAAACCTACCTGAAGTTCTCCAAAACCCACAATTTACCCTTTTCCACCAAGATGCCAACAGAAAACCCAACAAAACCCAACAGAGACATCAAAACATGTCAAAAACACCCCAAAAGAGAACGGGAGAACCCCCAAAACTGGAAGAAAATCCCCAAAAAGCATGGATCCAATCCCAAAACCACCCTAAACCTACCTGATCTTCTCCAAATCCCAAAGTCCACTCCCAACCACCAGAAAACCCATTAGGAACTCAACAAAACGCAACAGAAACCCCAAAACACCTCAAAAACACCCCAAAAGCAAACCGGATCAGAAGAAAATACGTGATTTAACCCCAAGAAAACCCTTAAACCTACCTGATCTTCTCCAAATCCCAAAATCCACTCCCACCCACCATAAAACCCATTAGGAACTCAACAAAACGCAACGGAAACCCCAAAACACGTCAAAAACACCCCAAAAAAGAACTGGATCAGAAGAAAAAAAAAAACAAAACTATGCATTTCCCTCCCAAATCACCCTAAACTCACCTGATCTTCTTCAAAACCCACAATCCACTCCCATTTAGCTTAACGACCAACGAGAACCCAACAAAACCCAACGGAGACCCCAAAAACGTCAAAAACACCCCAAAAAAGAACTGGTTCAACCCCAACAACGAAAGAAAACCCCAAAAGCCATAGATCCACACCAAAAATCCCCCTAAACCAACCTGAAGTTCTCCAAAACCCACAATTTACACTTTTCCACATTGATGACCATGGAAATCCCAACGAAACCCAACGGAGACCCCAAAACACTTCAAAAACACCCCCAAAATGAATGAGATCACCCCCCCCCCAAAAAAAAAAAAAAAAAACAGAAGAAAACCCCATATATCATGAATCCACCCCAAAAGTCCCCCTAAACCTACCTGATGTTCTCCAAAACCCACAATTTACACTTTTCCACCATGATGACAACGGAAAACACAACGAAACCCAACGAAGAACCCAAAACACGTCAGAAACAACCCAAAAATGAATTCGATCACCCCAAACTGGAACAAAATCCCCCAAAACCACAGATCCACCCCAAAAACACCCTAAATCTACCTGATGTTCTCCAAAACCCACAATTTTCACTTTTCCACCATGATGACCACGGAAAACCCAACGAAACCCAACGGAGACCCCAAAACACGTCAAAAACACCCCAAACAAGAACAGGATCACCCCCAAAACCAAAGAAAACCCCCAAAAGCACGGATCCAATCCCAAAACCACTCTAAACGTACCTGATGTTCTCCAAATCCAAATGTCCACTCCCAGCCACCATAAAACCCATTAGGAACTCAACGAAACCCAACGGAAACCCCAAAACACCTCAAAAACACCCCAAAAAATAACTGAATCAGAAGAAAAAACACCAAAAACTATGAATTTCCCCGCAAAACCACCCTAAACTCACCTGATCTTCTTCAAAACCCACAATCCACTCCCATTTCCCTTAAGGACCAACGAGAATCCAACTAAAACCCAACGGAGACCCCAAAACAAGTCAAAAACACCCCAAACAAGAACAGGATAACCCCTAAAAAAGAAAGAAAACCCCCAAAAAGCATAGATCCACCCCAAAACGACACTAAACCTACCTGATGTTCTCCAAAACACGCAATTTAAACTTTTCCAACATGATGAAAAACAAGAACCCAACAAAACCCAACGGAGACCCCAAAACATGTCAAAAACACCCCAAAAAAGAACGGGATCACCCCCAAAACTGGAAGAAAATTCCCCCCCCCAAAATTTACAATTTTCACCAGGATGACCAACATGAACCAAACGAAAACCCAAAACGAGACACCAAAACACGTCAAAAACACCCCAAAAAAGAAAGGGATCACCCATAAACTGGAAGAAAATCCCCAAAAAGCACAGATCCAATCCCAAAACCAGCCTAAACCTACCTGATCTTCTCCAAAACCCACAAATTTACCCTTTTCCACCATGATGACCATGGAAAACCCAACGAAACCCAATGGAGACAAAAAACATGTCAAAAAAAAAAAAAAAAAAAAAAAAAACAAAAAACCAAAAAAGAACAGGATCTCCCCAAAAAACAGAAGAAAAACCCAAATGCCATAGATCCACCCCAAAAGTCCCCCTAAGCCTACCTGATGTTCTCCAAAACCCACAATTTACACTTTCTCACCAGGATGATCAACATGAACCAAACGAAAACCCAAAACGAGACACCAAAACACGTCAAAAACACCCCAGAAATAAAGGGATCACCCATAAACTGGAAGAAAATCCCCAAAAAGCACGGATCCAATCCCAAAACCACCCTAAACCTACCTGATGTTCTCCAAAACCCACAATTTACCATTTTCCACCACGATGACCAACGAGTAAACAACAAAACCCAACGGAGACCTCCAAACACCTCAAAAATTTCCCAAAAAAGAGCAGGACCACCCCAAGAAACAGAAGAAAACACCAAAAAACATGACTCTGCCCCAAAAGTCCCCCTAAACCTACCTGATGTTCTCCAAAACCCACAATTTACAATTTTTCACTATGATGACCAACAAGAACCCAACTAAAACCCAACGGAGACCCCAAAACACGTCATAAACACCCCAAAAAAGAACAGGATCACCCAAAAAAAACAGAAGAAAAGCCCAAATACCATGAATCCACCCCAAAATTCCCCTAAACCTACCTGAAGTTCTCCAAAACCCACAATTTACAATTTTCCACCACCATGACCACGGAAAACCCAAGGAATACCAACGGAGACCCCAAAACACGTCAAAAACACCCCGAAAAAGAACGGGATCACCCCCAAAAACGAAAGAAAATCCCCCAAAACCATAGATCCAATCCCAAAACCAACCTAAACCTACCTGATGTTCTCCAAAACCAACAATTTACCCTTTTCCACCATGATGACCACGGAAAATGCAACGAAACCCAATGGAGACCCCAAAACACGTCAAAAACACCCCCAAAATGAATTGGATCACCCCCCCCCCAAAAAAAAAAAAAAAAACAGAAGAAAACCCCATATATCATGAATCAACCCCAAAAGTCCCCCTAAACCTACCTGATGTTCTCCAAAACCCACAATTTACACTTTTCCACCATGATGACAACGGAAAACACAACGAAACCCAACGAAGAACCCAAAACACGTCAGAAACACCCCAAAAATGAATTCGATCACCCCAAAACTGGAAAAAAATCCCCCAAAACCATAGATCCACCCCAAAAACACCCTAAATCTACCTGATGTTCTCCAAAACCCACAATTTACACTTTTCCACCATGATGACCACGGAAAACCCAACGAAACCCAACGGAGACCACACAACACGTCAAAAACACGCCGAAAACCAACTGGATCACTAGAAAAAACAGAAGAAAACCTTAAAAACCATGAATCTGCCCCAAAAGTCCTCATAAACCTACCTGATGTTCTCCAAAACCCACAATTTACACTTTTCCACCATGATGACCACGGAAAACCCAACGAAACCCAACGGAGACCACAAAACACGTCAAAAACACCCCAAACAAGAACAGGATCACCCCCAAAACCAAAGAAAACCCCAAAAAGCACGGATCCAATCCCAAAACCACTCTAAACGTACCTGATGTTCTCCAAATCCAAATGTCCACTCCCAACCACCATAAAACCCATTAGGAACTCAACGAAACCCAACGGAAACCCCAAAACACCTCAAAAACACCCCAAAAAATAACTGAATCAGAAGAAAAAACACCAAAAACTATGAATTTCCCCGCAAAACCACCCTAAACTCACCTGATCTTCTTCAAAACCCACAATCCACTCCCATTTCCCTTAAGGACCAACGAGAATCCAACTAAAACCCAACGGAGACCCCAAAACAAGTCAAAAACACCCCAAACAAGAACGGAATCACCCCCAAAACTGGAAGAAAATCCCCCAAAAACATAGATCCACCCCAAAACCACACTAAACCTACCTGATGTTCTCCAAATCCCAAAGTCCACTCCCAACAAACTTAAAACACATTAGGAAATCAACAAAACGCAACGGAAACCCCAAAACACGTCAAAAACACCACAAAAAAAAAAGCGGGATCACCCCCAAAACCGAAAGAAAACCCTAAAAGCCGTTGATCCACCCCAAAAGTCCCCCTAAACCTACCTGATGTTCTCCAATACCCACAATTTACCCGTTTTCACCATGATGAACAACAAGAACCCAACAAAAACCAACGGAGACCCAAAAACACGTCAAAAACACCCCAAAAAATAACTGAATCAGAAGAAAAAACACCAAAAACTATGAATTTCCCCACAAAACCACCCTAAACTCACCTGATCTTCTTCAAAACCCACAATCCACTCCCATTTCCCTTAAGGACCAACGAGAATCCAACTAAAACCCAACGGAGACCCCAAAACAAGTCAAAAACACCCCAAACAAGAACGGAATCACCCCCAAAACTGGAAGAAAATCCCCAAAAAACATAGATCCACCCCAAAACGACACTAAACCTACCTGATCTTCTCCAAATCCCAAAGTCCACTCCCAACCACCAGAAAACCCATTAGGAACTCAACAAAACGCAACAGAAACCCCAAAACACCTCAAAAACACCCCAAAAGCAAACCGGATCAGAAGAAAATACGTGATTTAACCCCAAGAAAACCCTTAAACCTACCTGATCTTCTCCAAATCCCAAAATCCACTCCCACCCACCATAAAACCCATTAGGAACTCAACAAAACGCAACGGAAACCCAAAAACACGTCAAAAACACCACAAAAAAAAACTGGATCAGAAGAAAAAAAAAAAAACAAAACTATGCATTTCCCTCCCAAATCACCCTAAACTCACCTGATCTTCTTCAAAACCCACAATCCACTCCCATTTAGCTTAACGACCAACGAGAACCCAACAAAACCCAACGGAGACCCCAAAACACGTCAAAAACACCCCAAAAAAGAACTGGTTCAACCCCAACAACGAAAGAAAACCCCAAAACCATAGATCCACACCAAAAATCCCCCTAAACCAACCTGAAGTTCTCCAAAACCCACAATTTACACTTTTCCACATTGATGACCATGGAAAACCCAACGAAACCCAACGGAGACCCCAAAACACGTCAAAAACACCCCCAAAATGAATTGGATCACCCCCCCCCCAAAAAAAAAAAAAAACAGAAGAAAACCCCATATATCATGAATCCACCCCAAAAGTCCCCCTAAACCTACCTGATGTTCTCCAAAACCCACAATTTACACTTTTCCACCATGATGACAACGGAAAACACAACGAAACCCAACGAAGAACCCAAAACACATCAGAAACACCCCAAAAATGAATTCGATCACCCCAAACTGGAACAAAATCCCCCAAAACCATAGATCCACCCCAAAAACACCCTAAATCTACCTGATGTTCTCCAAAACCCACAATTTTCACTTTTCCACCATGATGACCACGGAAAACCCAACGAAACCCAACGGAGACCACAAAAGACGTCAAAAACACCCCAAACAAGAACAGGATCACCCCCAAAACCAAAGAAAACCCCAAAAAGCACGGATCCAATCCCAAAACCACTCTAAACGTACCTGATGTTCTCCAAATCCAAATGTCCACTCCCAACCACCATAAAACCCATTAGGAACTCAACGAAACCCAACGGAAACCCCAAAACACCTCAAAAACACCCCAAAAAATAACTGAATCAGAAGAAAAAACACCAAAAACTATGAATTTCCCCGCAAAACCACCCTAAACTCACCTGATCTTCTTCAAAACCCACAATCCACTCCCATTTCCCTTAAGGACCAACGAGAATCCAACTAAAACCCAACGGAGACCCCAAAACAAGTCAAAAACACCCCAAACAAGAACAGGATAACCCCTAAAAAAGAAAGAAAACCCCCAAAAAGCATAGATCCACCCCAAAACGACACTAAACCTACCTGATGTTCTCCAAAACACGCAATTTAAACTTTTCCAACATGATGAAAAACAAGAACCCAACAAAACCCAACGGAGACCCCAAAACATGTCAAAAACACCCCAAAAAAGAACGGGATCACCCCCAAAACTGGAAGAAAATTCCCCCCCCCAAAATTTACAATTTTCACCAGGATGACCAACATGAACCAAACGAAAACCCAAAAGGAGACACCAAAACACGTCAAAAACACCCCAAAAAAGAAAGGGATCACCCATAAACTGGAAGAAAATCCCCAAAAAGCACAGATCCAATCCCAAAACCAGCCTAAACCTACCTGATCTTCTCCAAAACCCACAAATTTACCCTTTTCCACCATGATGACCATGGAAAACCCAACGAAACCCAATGGAGACAAAAAACATGTCAAAAAAAAAAAAAAACAAAAAACAAAAAAGAACAGGATCTCCCCAAAAAATAGAAGAAAAACCCAAATGCCATAGATCCACCCCAAAAGTCCCCCTAAGCCTACCTGATGTTCTCCAAAACCCACAATTTACACTTTCTCACCAGGATGATCAACATGAACCAAACGAAAACCCAAAACGAGACACCAAAACACGTCAAAAACACCCCAAAAATAAAGGGATCACCCATAAACTGGAAGAAAATCCCCAAAAAGCACGGATCCAATCCCAAAACCACCCTAAACCTACCTGATGTTCTCCAAAACCCACAATTTACCATTTTCCACCACGATGACCAACGAGTAAACAACAAAACCCAACGGAGACCTCCAAACACCTCAAAAATTTCCCAAAAAAGAGCAGGACCACCCCAAGAAACAGAAGAAAACACCAAAAAACATGACTCTGCCCCAAAAGTCCCCCTAAACCTACCTGATGTTCTCCAAAACCCACAATTTACAATTTTTCACTATGATGACCAACAAGAACCCAACTAAAACCCAACGGAGACCCCAAAACACGTCATAAACACCCCAAAAAAGAACAGGATCACCCAAAAAAAAACAGAAGAAAAGCCCAAATACCATGAATCCACCCCAAAATTCCCCTAAACCTACCTGAAGTTCTCCAAAACCCACAATTTACAATTTTCCACCACCATGACCACGGAAAACCCAAGGAATACGAACGGAGACCCCAAAACACGTCAAAAACACCCCAAAAAAGAACGGGATCACCCCCAAAAATGAAAGAAAATCCCCCAAAACCATAGATCCAATCCCAAAACCAACCTAAACCTACCTGATGTTCTCCAAAACCCACAATTTACACTTTTCCACCATGATGACCACGGAAAACCCAACGAAACCCAACGGAGACCACAAAACACGTCAAAAACACGCCGAAAACCAACTGGATCACTAGAAAAAACAGAAGAAAACCCTAAAAACCATGAATCTGCCCCAAAAGTCCTCATAAACCTACCTGATGTTCTCCAAAACCCACAATTTACACTTTTCCACCATGATGACCACGGAAAACCCAACGAAACCCAACGGAGAACCCAAAACACGTCAAAAACACCCCAAACAAGAACAGGATCACCCCCCAAAACCAAAGAAAACCCCAAAAAGCACGGATCCAATCCCAAAACCACTCTAAACGTACCTGATGTTCTCCAAATCCAAATGTCCACTCCCAACCACCATAAAACCCATTAGGAACTCAACGAAACCCAACGGAAACCCCAAAACACCTCAAAAACACCCCAAAAAATAACTGAATCAGAAGAAAAAACACCAAAAACTATGAATTTCCCCACAAAACCACCCTAAACTCACCTGATCTTTTCAAAACCCACAATCCACTCCCATTTCCCTTAAGGACCAACGAGAATCCAACTAAAACCCAACGGAGACCCCAAAACAAGTCAAAAACACCCCAAACAAGAACAGGATAACCCCTAAAACAGAAAGAAAACCCCAAAAAAACATAGATCCACCCCAAAACCACACTAAACCTACCTGATGTTCTCCAAATCCCAAAGTCCACTCCCAACAAACTTAAAACACATTAGGAAATCAACAAAACGCAACGGAAACCCCAAAACACGTCAAAAACACCACAAAAAAAAAAGCGGGATCACCCCCAAAACCGAAAGAAAACCCTAAAAGCCGTTGATCCACCCCAAAAGTCCCCCTAAACCTACCTGATGTTCTCCAATACCCACAATTTACCCGTTTTCACCATGATGAACAACAAGAACCCAACAAAAACCAACGGAGACCCAAAAACACGTCAAAAACACCCCAAAAAATAACTGAATCAGAAGAAAAAACACCAAAAACTATGAATTTCCCCGCAAAACCACCCTAAACTCACCTGATCTTCTTCAAAACCCACAATCCACTCCCATTTCCCTTAAGGACCAACGAGAATCCAACTAAAACCCAACGGAGACCCCAAAACAAGTCAAAAACACCCCAAACAAGAACGGAATCACCCCCAAAACTGGAAGAAAATCCCCAAAAAACATAGATCCACCCCAAAATGACACTAAACCTACCTGATCTTCTCCAAATCCCAAAGTCCACTCCCAACCACCAGAAAACCCATTAGGAACTCAACAAAACGCAACAGAAACCCCAAAACACCTCAAAAACACCCCAAAAGCAAACCGGATCAGAAGAAAATACGTGATTTAACCCCAAGAAAACCCTTAAACCTACCTGATCTTCTCCAAATCCCAAAATCCACTCCCACCCACCATAAAACCCATTAGGAACTCAACAAAACGCAACGGAAACCCAAAAACACGTCAAAAACACCCCAAAAAAGAACTGGATCAGAAGAAAAAAAAAACAAAACTATGCATTTCCCTCCCAAATCACCCTAAACTCACCTGATCTTCTTCAAAACCCACAATCCACTCCCATTTAGCTTAACGACCAACGAGAACCCAACAAAACCCAACGGAGACCCCAAAACACGTCAAAAACACCCCAAAAAAGAACTGGTTCAACCCCAACAACGAAAGAAAACCCCAAAAGCCATAGATCCACACCAAAAATCCCCCTAAACCTACCTGATGTTCTCCAAAACCCACAATTTACACTTTTCCACCATGATGACAACGGAAAACACAACGAAACCCAACGAAGAACCCAAAACACGTCAGAAACACCCCAAAAATGAATTCGATCACCCCAAACTGGAACAAAATCCCCCAAAACCACAGATCCACCCCAAAAACACCCTAAATCTACCTGATGTTCTCCAAAACCCACAATTTACACTTTTCCACCATGATGACCATGGAAAACCCAACGAAACCCAATGGAGACAAAAAACATGTCAAAAAAAAAAAAAAAAAAAAAAAAAGAACAGGATCTCCCCAAAAAACAGAAGAAAAACCCAAATGCCATAGATCCACCCCAAAAGTCCCCCTAAGCCTACCTGATGTTCTCCAAAACCCACAATTTACACTTTCTCACCAGGATGATCAACATGAACCAAACGAAAACCCAAAACGAGACACCAAAACACGTCAAAAACACCCCAAAAATAAAGGGATCACCCATAAACTGGAAGAAAATCCCCAAAAAGCACGGATCCAATCCCCAAAACACCCTAAACCTACCTGATGTTCTCCAAAACCCACAATTTACCATTTTCCACCACGATGACCAACGAGTAAACAACAAAACCCAACGGAGACCTCCAAACACCTCAAAAATTTCCCAAAAAAGAGCAGGACCACCCCAAGAAACAGAAGAAAACACCAAAAAACATGACTCTGCCCCAAAAGTCCCCCTAAACCTACCTGATGTTCTCCAAAACCCACAATTTACAATTTTTCACTATGATGACCAACAAGAACCCAACTAAAACCCAACGGAGACCCCAAAACACGTCATAAACACCCCAAAAAAGAACAGGATCACCCAAAAAAAAAACAGAAGAAAAGCCCAAATACCATGAATCCACCCCAAAATTCCCCTAAACCTACCTGAAGTTCTCCAAAACCCACAATTTACAATTTTCCACCACCATGACCACGGAAAACCCAAGGAATACCAACGGAGACCCCAAAACACCTCAAAAACACCCCAAAAAAGAACGGGATCACCCCCAAAAACGAAAGAAAATCCCCCAAAACCATAGATCCAATCCCAAAACCAACCTAAACCTACCTGATGTTCTCCAAAACCAACAATTTACCCTTTTCCACCATGATGACCACGGAAAACGCAACGAAACCCAATGGAGACCCCAAAACACGTCAAAAACACCCCCAAAATGAATTGGATCACCCCCCCCCCAAAAAAAAAAAAACAGAAGAAAACCCCATATATCAGGAATCCACCCCAAAAGTCCCCCTAAACCTACCTGATGTTCTCCAAAACCCACAATTTACACTTTTCCACCATGATGACAACGGAAAACACAACGAAACCCAACGAAGAACCCAAAACACGTCAGAAACACCCCAAAAATGAATTCGATCACCCCAAAACTGGAACAAAATCCCCCAAAACCATAGATCCACCCCAAAAACACCCTAAATCTACCTGATGTTCTCCAAAACCCACAATTTACACTTTTCCACCATGATGACCACGGAAAACCCAACGAAACCCAACGGAGACCACAAAACACGTCAAAAACACGCCGAAAAACAACTGGATCACTAGAAAAAACAGAAGAAAACCCTAAAAACCATGAATCTGCCCCAAAAGTCCTCATAAACCTACCTGATGTTCTCCAAAACCCACAATTTACACTTTTCCACCATGATGACCACGGAAAACCCAACGAAACCCAACGGAGACCACAAAGCACGTCAAAAACACCCCAAACAAGAACAGGATCACCCCCAAAACCAAAGAAAACCCCAAAAAGCACGGATCCAATCCCAAAACCACTCTAAACGTACCTGATGTTCTCCAAATCCAAATGTCCACTCCCAACCACCATAAAACCCATTAGGAACTCAACGAAACCCAACGGAAACCCCAAAACACCTCAAAAACACCCCAAAAAATAACTGAATCAGAAGAAAAAACACCAAAAACTATGAATTTCCCCGCAAAACCACCCTAAACTCACCTGATCTTCTTCAAAACCCACAATCCACTCCCATTTCCCTTAAGGACCAACGAGAATCCAACTAAAACCCAACGGAGACCCCAAAACAAGTCAAAAACACCCCAAACAAGAACGGAATCACCCCCAAAACTGGAAGAAAATCCCCAAAAAACATAGATCCACCCCAAAACGACACTAAACCTACCTGATGTTCTCCAAATCCCAAAGTCCACTCCCAACAAACTTACAACACATTAGGAAATCAACAAAACGCAACGGAAACCACAAAACACGTCAAAAACACCACAAAAAAAAAAAGCGGGATCACCCCCAAAACCGAAAGAAAACCCTAAAAGCCGTTGATCCACCCCAAAAGTCCCCCTAAACCTACCTGATGTTCTCCAATACCCACAATTTACCCGTTTTCACCATGATGAACAACAAGAACCCAACAAAAACCAACGGAGACCCAAAAACACGTCAAAAACACCCCAAAAAATAACTGAATCAGAAGAAAAAACACCAAAAACTATGAATTTCCCCGCAAAACCACCCTAAACTCACCTGATCTTCTTCAAAACCCACAATCCACTCCCATTTCCCTTAAGGACCAACGAGAATCCAACTAAAACCCAACGGAGACCCCAAAACAAGTCAAAAACACCCCAAAAAAAGAACGGAATCACCCCCAAAACTGGAAGAAAATTCCCCCCCCAAAAAATTTACAGTTTTCACCATGATGACCAACATGAACCAAACGAAAACCCAAAACGAGACACCAAAACACGTCAAAAACACCCCAAAAAAGAAAGGGATCACCCATAAACTGGAAGAAAATCCCCAAAAAGCACAGATCCAATCCCAAAACCAGCCTAAACCTACCTGATCTTCTCCAAAACCCACAAATTTACCCTTTTCCACCATGATGACCATGGAAAACCCAACGAAACCCAATGGAGACAAAAAACATGTCAAAAAAAAAAAAAAAAACAAAAATAAGAACTCCCCAAAAAAACAGAAGAAAAACGCAAATGCCATAGATCCACCCCAAAAGTCCCCCTAAGCCTACCTGATGTTCTCCAAAACCCACAATTTACCCTTTTTCACAATGATGACCAACGAGAACCCAACAAAACCCAATGGAGACCCCAAAACACGTCAAAAACACCCCAAAAAAGAACAGGATCACCCCAAAAAACAGAAGAAAACCCCAAATACCATGAATCTACCCCAAAAGTCCCCCTAAACCTACCTGATGTTCTCCAAAACCCACAATTTACCCTTTTCCACCAAGATGCCAACAGAAAACCCAACAAAACCCAACAGAGACATCAAAACATGTCAAAAACACCCCAAAAGAGAACGGGAGAACCCCCAAAACTGGAAGAAAATCCCCAAAAAGCATGGATCCAATCCCAAAACCACCCTAAACCTACCTGATCTTCTCCAAATCCCAAAGTCCACTCCCAACCACCAGAAAACCCATTAGGAACTAAACAAAACGCAACAGAAACCCCAAAACACCTCAAAAACACCCCAAAAGCAAACCGGATCAGAAGAAAATACGTGATTTAACCCCAAGAAAACCCTTAAACCTACCTGATCTTCTCCAAATCCCAAAATCCACTCCCACCCACCATAAAACCCATTAGGAACTCAACAAAACGCAACGGAAACCCCAAAACACGTCAAAAACACCCCAAAAAAGAACTGGATCAGAAGAAAAAAAAAAAAAAAAACTATGCATTTCCCTCCCAAATCACCCTAAACTCACCTGATCTTCTTCAAAACCCACAATCCACTCCCATTTAGCTTAACGACCAACGAGAACCCAACAAAACCCAACGGAGACCCCAAAAACGTCAAAAACACCCCAAAAAAGAACTGGTTCAACCCCAACAACGAAAGAAAACCCCAAAAGACATAGATCCACACCAAAAATCCCCCTAAACCAACCTGAAGTTCTCCAAAACCCACAATTTACACTTTTCCACATTGATGACCATGGAAAACCCAACGAAACCCAACGGAGACCACAAAACACGTCAAAAAAAAAAAAAGAAAAAAGAAAAAAGAAAAAAAAAAGAAAGGGATCACCACCAAAATTGGAAGAAAATCCTTCAAAATCATAGATCCACCCCAAACCACCCTAAACCTACCTGATGTTCTCCAATACCCACAATTTACCATTTTCCACCACGATGACCAACGAGTACACAACAAAACCCAACGGAGACCCCCAAACACCTCAAAAATTTCCCAAAAAAGAACGGGACCACCCGAAGAAACAGAAGAAAACACCAAAAAACATGACTCTGCCCCAAAAGTCCCCCTAAACCTACCTGATGTTCTCCAAAACCAACAATTTACCCTTTTCCACCACGATGACCACGGAAAACCCAACGAAACCCAACGGAGAACCCAAAACACGTCAAAAACACCCCAAACAAGAACAGGATCACCCCCAAAACCAAAGAAAACCCCAAAAAGCACGGATCCAATCCCAAAACCACTCTAAACGTACCTGATGTTCTCCAAATCCAAATGTCCACTCCCAACCACCATAAAACCCATTAGGAACTCAACGAAACCCAACGGAAACCCCAAAACACCTCAAAAACACCCCAAAAAATAACTGAATCAGAAGAAAAAACACCAAAAACTATGAATTTCCCCGCAAAACCACCCTAAACTCACCTGATCTTCTTCAAAACCCACAATCCACTCCCATTTCCCTTAAGGACCAACGAGAATCCAACTAAAACCCAACGGAGACCCCAAAACAAGTCAAAAACACCCCAAACAAGAACGGAATCACCCCCAAAACTGGAAGAAAATCCCCAAAAAACATAGATCCACCCCAAAACGACACTAAACCTACCTGATGTTCTCCAAAACACGCAATTTAAACTTTTCCAACATGATGAAAAACAAGAACCCAACAAAACCCAACGGAGACCCCAAAACATGTCAAAAACACCCCAAAAAAGAACGGGATCACCCCCAAAACTGGAAGAAAATTCCCCCCCCAAAAAATTTACAATTTTCACCAGGATGACCAACATGAACCAAACGAAAACCCAAAAGGAGACAACAAAACACGTCAAAAACACCCCAAAAAAGAAAGGGATCACCCATAAACTGGAAGAAAATCCCCAAAAAGCACAGATCCAATCCCAAAACCAGCCTAAACCTACCTGATGTTCTCCAAAACCCACAATTTACCCTTTTTCACAATGATGACCAACGGGAACCCAACAAAACCCAACGGACAACCCCAAAACACGTCAAAAACACCCCAAAAAAGAACAGGATCACCCCAAAAAACAGAAGAAAACCCCAAATACCATGAATCCACCCCAAAAGACCCCCTAAACCTACCTGAAGTTCTCCAAAACCCACAATTTACCCTTTTCCACCAAGATGCCAACAGAAAACCCAACAAAACCCAACAGAGACATCAAAACATGTCAAAAACACCCCAAAAGAGAACGGGAGAACCCCCAAAACTGGAAGAAAATCCCCAAAAAGCATGGATCCAATCCCAAAACCACCCTAAACCTACCTGATCTTCTCCAAATCCCAAAGTCCACTCCCAACCACCAGAAAACCCATTAGGAACTCAACAAAACGCAACAGAAACCCCAAAACACCTCAAAAACACCCCAAAAGCAAACCGGATCAGAAGAAAATACGTGATTTAACCCCAAGAAAACCCTTAAACCTACCTGATCTTCTCCAAATCCCAAAATCCACTCCCACCCACCATAAAACCCATTAGGAACTCAACAAAACGCAACGGAAACCCCAAAACACGTCAAAAACACCCCAAAAAAGAACTGGATCAGAAGAAAAAAAAAAAAAAAAAAACTATGCATTTCCCTCCCAAATCACCCTAAACTCACCTGATCTTCTTCAAAACCCACAATCCACTCCCATTTAGCTTAACGACCAACGAGAACCCAACAAAACCCAACGGAGACCCCAAAAACGTCAAAAACACCCCAAAAAAGAACTGGTTCAACCCCAACAACGAAAGAAAACCCCAAAAGACATAGATCCACACCAAAAATCCCCCTAAACCAACCTGAAGTTCTCCAAAACCCACAATTTACACTTTTCCACATTGATGACCATGGAAAACCCAACGAAACCCAACGGAGACCCCAAAAGAAGTCAAAAACACCCCAAAAAAGAACTGGTTCAACCCCAACAACGAAAGAAAACCCCAAAAGCCATAGATCCACACCAAAAGTCCCCCTAAACCTTCCTGATGTTCTCCAAAACCCACAATTTACACTTTTTCACCAGGATGACCAACATGAACCAAACGAAAACCCAAAACGAGACACCAAAACACGTCAAAAACACCCCAAAAATAAAGGGATCACCCATAAACTGGAAGAAAATCCCCAAAAAGCACGGATCCAATCCCAAAAACACCCTAAACCTACCTGATGTTCTCCAAAACCCACAATTTACCATTTTCCACCACGATGACAAACGAGTACACAACAAAACCCAACGGAGACCCCCAAACACCTCAAAAATTTCCCAAAAAAGAGCGGGACCACCCCAAGAAACAGAAGAAAACACCAAAAAACATGACTCTGCCCCAAAAGTCCCCCTAAACCTACCTGATGTTCTCCAAAAGCCACAATTTACACTTTTTCACCATGATGACCAACAAGAACCCAACTAAAACCCAACGGAGACCCCAAAACACGTCATAAACACCCCAAAAAAGAACAGGATCACCCAAAAAAAACAGAAGAAAAGCCCAAATACCATGAATCCACCCCAAAATTCCCCTAAACCTACCTGAAGTTCTCCAAAACCCACAATTTACAATTTTCCACCACCATGACCACGGAAAACCCAAGGAATACCAACGGAGACCCCAAAACACCTCAAAAACACCCCAAAAAAGAACGGGATCACCCCCAAAAACGAAAGAAAATCCCCCAAAACCATAGATCCAATCCCAAAACCAACCTAAACCTACCTGATGTTCTCCAAAACCAACAATTTACCCTTTTCCACCATGATGACCACGGAAAACGCAACGAAACCCAATGGAGACCCCAAAACACGTCAAAAACACCCCCAAAATGAATTGGATCACCCCCCCCCCAAAAAAAAAAAAAACAGAAGAAAACCCCATATATCAGGAATCCACCCCAAAAGTCCCCCTAAACCTACCTGATGTTCTCCAAAACCCACAATTTACACTTTTCCACCATGATGACCACGGAAAACCCAACGAAACCCAACGAAGAACCCAAAACACGTCAGAAACACCCCAAAAATGAATTCGATCACCCCAAAACTGGAACAAAATCCCCCAAAACCATAGATCCACCCCAAAAACACCCTAAATCTACCTGATGTTCTCCAAAACCCACAATTTACACTTTTCCACCATGATGACCACGGAAAACCCAACGAAACCCAACGGAGACCACAAAACACGTCAAAAACACCCCAAACAAGAACAGGATCACCCCCAAAACCAAAGAAAACCCCAAAAAGCACGGATCCAATCCCCAAACCACTCTAAACGTACCTGATGTTCTCCAAATCCAAATGTCCACTCCCAACCACCATAAAACCCATTAGGAACTCAACGAAACCCAACGGAAACCCCAAAACACCTCAAAAACACCCCAAAAAATAACTGAATCAGAAGAAAAAACACCAAAAACTATGAATTTCCCCGCAAAACCACCCTAAACTCACCTGATCTTCTTCAAAACCCACAATCCACTCCCATTTCCCTTAAGGACCAACGAGAATCCAACTAAAACCCAACGGAGACCCCAAAACAAGTCAAAAACACCCCAAACAAGAACGGAATCACCCCCAAAACTGGAAGAAAATCCCCAAAAAACATAGATCCACCCCAAAACGACACTAAACCTACCTGATGTTCTCCAAAACACGCAAGTTAAACTTTTCCTACATGATGAAAAACAAGAACCCAACAAAACCCAACGGAGACCCCAAAACATGTCAAAAACACCCCAAAAAAGAACGGGATCACCCCCAAAACTGGAAGAAAATTCCCCCCCAAAAAATTTACAATTTTCACCAGGATGACCAACATGAACCAAACGAAAACCCAAAAGGAGACACCAAAACACGTCAAAAACACCCCAAAAAAGAAAGGGATCACCCATAAACTGGAAGAAAATCCCCAAAAAGCACAGATCCAATCCCAAAACCAGCCTAAACCTACCTGATCTTCTCCAAAACCCACAAATTTACCCTTTTCCACCATGATGACCATGGAAAACCCAACGAAACCCAATGGAGACAAAAAACATGTCAAAAAAAAAAAAAAAAAAAAAAAAAAACAAAAAAGAACAGGATCTCCCCAAAAAACAGAAGAAAAACGCAAATGCCATAGATCCACCCCAAAAGTCCCCCTAAGCCTACCTGATGTTCTCCAAAACCCACAATTTACCCTTTTTCACAATGATGACCAACGAGAACCCAACAAAACCCAACGGACAACCCCAAAACACGATAAGAACACCCCAAAAAAGAACAGGATCACCCCAAAAAACAGAAGAAAACCCCAAATACCATGAATCCACCCCAAAAGACCCCCTAAACCTACCTGAAGTTCTCCAAAACCCACAATTTACCCTTTTCCACCAAGATGCCAACAGAAAACCCAACAAAACCCAACAGAGACATCAAAACATGTCAAAAACACCCCAAAAGAGAACGGGAGAACCCCCAAAACTGGAAGAAAATCCCCAAAAAGCATGGATCCAATCCCAAAACCACCCTAAACCTACCTGATCTTCTCCAAATCCCAAAGTCCACTCCCAACCACCAGAAAACCCATTAGGAACTCAACAAAATGCAACGGAAACCCCAAAACACCTCAAAAACACCCCAAAAAAGAACTGGATCAGAAGAAAAAAAAAAACAAAACTATGCATTTCCCTCCCAAATCACCCTAAACTCACCTGATCTTCTTCAAAACCCACAATCCACTCCCATTTAGCTTAACGACCAATGAGAACCCAACAAAACCCAACGGAGACCCCAAAAACGTCAAAAACATCCCAAAAAAGAACTGGTTCAACCCCAACAACGAAAGAAAACCCCAAAAGACATAGATCCACACCAAAAATCCCCCTAAACCAACCTGAAGTTCTCCAAAACCCACAATTTACACTTTTCCACATTGATGACCATGGAAAACCCAACGAAACCCAACGGAGACCACAAAACACGTCAAAAAAAAAAAAAAAAAAAAAAAAAAAAAAAAAAAAAAAAGAAAGGGATCACCCCCAAAATTGGAAGAAAATCCTTCAAATTCATAGATCCACCCCAAAACCACCCTAAACCTACCTGATGATCTCCAAAACCCACAATTTACAATTTTCCAACATGATGACCATGGAAAACCCAACGAAACCCAACGGAGACCCCAAAAGAAGTCAAAAACACCCCAAAAAAGAACTGGTTCAACCCCAACAACGAAAGAAAACCCCAAAAGCCATAGATCCACACCAAAAAACCCCCTAAACCTACCTGATGTTCTCCAAAACCCACAATTTACACTTTTTCACCAGGATGACCAACATGAACCAAACGAAAACCCAAAACGAGACACCAAAACACGTCAAAAACACCCCAAAAATAAAGGGATCACCCATAAACTGGAAGAAAATCCCCAAAAAGCACGGATCCAATCCCAAAAACACCCTAAACCTACCTGATGTTCTCCAAAACCCACAATTTACCATTTTCCACCACGATGACCAACGAGTAAACAACAAAACCCAACGGAGACCCCCAAACACCTCAAAAATTTCCCAAAAAAGAGCGGGACCACCCCAAGAAACAGAAGAAAACACCAAAAAACATGACTCTGCCCCAAAAGTCCCCCTAAACCTACCTGATGTTCTCCAAAAGCCACAATTTACACTTTTTCACCATGATGACCAACAAGAACCCAACTAAAACCCAACGGAGACACCAAAACACGTCATAAACACCCCAAAAAAGAACAGGATCACCCAAAAAAAACAGAAGAAAAGCCCAAATACCATGAATCCACCCCAAAATTCCCCTAAACCTACCTGAAGTTCTCCAAAACCCACAAATTTACAATTTTCCACCACCATGACCACGGAAAACCCAAGGAATACCAACGGAGACCCCAAAACACGTCAAAAACACCCCAAAAAAGAACGGGATCACCCCCAAAAACGAAAGAAAATCCCCCAAAACCATAGATCCAATCCCAAAACCAACCTAAACCTACCTGATGTTCTCCAAAACCAACAATTTACCCTTTTCCACCATGATGACCACGGAAAACGCAACGAAACCCAATGGAGACCCCAAAACACGTCAAAAACACCCCCAAAATGAATTGGATCACCCCCCCCCAAAAAAAAAAAAAAACAGAAGAAAACCCCATATATCAGGAATCCACCCCAAAAGTCCCCCTAAACCTACCTGATGTTCTCCAAAACCCACAATTTACACTTTTCCACCATGATGACAACGGAAAACACAACGAAACCCAACGAAGAACCCAAAACACGTCAGAAACACCCCAAAAATGAATTCGATCACCCCAAAACTGGAACAAAATCCCCCAAAACCATAGATCCACCCCAAAAACACCCTAAATCTACCTGATGTTCTCCAAAACCCACAATTTACACTTTTCCACCATGATGACCACGGAAAACCCAACGAAACCCAACGGAGACCACAAAACACGTCAAAAACACCCCAAACAAGAACAGGATCACCCCCAAAACCAAAGAAAACCCCAAAAAGCACGGATCCAATCCCCAAACCACTCTAAACGTACCTGATGTTCTCCAAATCCAAATGTCCACTCCCAACCACCATAAAACCCATTAGGAACTCAACGAAACCCAACGGAAACCCCAAAACACCTCAAAAACACCCCAAAAAATAACTGAATCAGAAGAAAAAACACCAAAAACTATGAATTTCCCCGCAAAACCACCCTAAACTCACCTGATCTTCTTCAAAACCCACAATCCACTCCCATTTCCCTTAAGGACCAACGAGAATCCAACTAAAACCCAACGGAGACCCCAAAACAAGTCAAAAACACCCCAAACAAGAACAGGATAACCCCTAAAAAAGAATGAAAACCCCAAAAAAACATAGATCCACCCCAAAACCACACTAAACCTACCTGATGTTCTCCAAATCCCAAAGTCCACTCCCAACAAACTTAAAACACATTAGGAAATCAACAAAACGCAACGGAAACCCCAAAACACGTCAAAAACACCACCAAAAAAAGCGGGATCACCCCCAAAACCGAAAGAAAACCCTAAAAGCCGTTGATCCACCCCAAAAGTCCCCCTAAACCTACCTGATGTTCTCCAATACCCACAATTTACCCGTTTTCATCATGATGAACAACAAGAACCCAACAAAAACCAACGGAGACCCAAAAACACGTCAAAAACACCCCAAAAAATAACTGAATCAGAAGAAAAAACACCAAAAACTATGAATTTCCCTGCAAAACCACCCTAAACTCACCTGATCTTCTTCAAAACCCACAATCCACTCCCATTTCCCTTAAGGACCAACGAGAATCCAACTAAAACCCAACGGAGACCCCAAAACAAGTCAAAAACACCCCAAACAAGAACGGAATCACCCCCAAAACTGGAAGAAAATCCCCAAAAAACATAGATCCACCCCAAAACGACACTAAACCTACCTGATCTTCTCCAAAACACGCAATTTAAACTTTTCCAACATGATGAAAAACAAGAACCCAACAAAACCCAATGGAGACCCCAAAACATGTCAAAAACACCCCAAAAAAGAACGGGATCACCCCCAAAACTGGAAGAAAATCCCCCCCCCAAAAATTTACAATTTTCACCAGGATGACCAACATGAACCAAACGAAAACCCAAAACGAGACACCAAAACACGTCAAAAACACCCCAAAAAAGAAAGGGATCACCCATAAACTGGAAGAAAATCCCCAAAAAGCACAGATCCAATCCCAAAACCAGCCTAAACCTACCTGATCTTCTCCAAAACCCACAATTTACCCTTTTCCACCATGATGACCATGGAAAACCCAACGAAACCCAATGGAGACAAAAAACATGTCAAAAAAAAAAAAAAAAAAAAAAAAAAAAAAAAAAAAGAACAGGATCTCCCCAAAAAACAGAAGAAAAACCCAAATGCCATAGATCCACCCCAAAAGTCCCCCTAAGCCTACCTGATGTTCTCCAAAACCCACAATTTACCCTTTTTCACAATGATGACCAACGAGAACCCAACAAAACCCAACGGACAACCCCAAAACACGTCAAGAACACCCCAAAAAAGAACAGGATCACCCCAAAAAACAGAAGAAAACCCCAAATACCATGAATCCACCCCAAAAGACCCCCTAAACCTACCTGAAGTTCTCCAAAACCCACAATTTACCCTTTTCCACCAAGATGCCAACAGAAAACCCAACAAAACCCAACAGAGACATCAAAACATGTCAAAAACACCCCAAAAGAGAACGGGAGAACCCCCAAAACTGGAAGAAAATCCCCAAAAAGCATGGATCCAATCCCAAAACCACCCTAAACCTACCTGATCTTCTCCAAATCCCAAAGTCCACTCCCAACCACCAGAAAACCCATTAGGAACTCAACAAAACGCAACGGAAACCCCAAAACACGTCAAAAACACCCCAAAAAAGAACTGGTTCAACCCCAACAACGAAAGAAAACCCCAAAAGACATAGATCCACACCAAAAATCCCCCTAAACCAACCTGAAGTTCTCCAAAACCCACAATTTACACTTTTCCACATTGATGACCATGGAAAACACAACGAAACCCAACGGAGACCACAAAACACGTCAAAAAAAAAAAAAAAAAAAAAAAGAAAAAAAAAAGAAAGGGATCACCCCCAAAATTGGAAGAAAATCCTTCAAATTCATAGATCCACCCCAAAACCACCCTAAACCTACCTGATGATCTCCAAAACCCACAATTTACAATTTTCCAACATGATGACCATGGAAAACCCAACGAAACCCAACGGAGACCGCAAAAGAAGTCAAAAACACCCAAAACGAGAACGGGATAAACCCTAAAAACGAAAGAAAACCCCAAAAGCCATAGATCCACACCAAAAAACCCCCTAAACCTACCTGATGTTCTCCAAAACCCACAATTTACACTTTTTCACCAGGATGACCAACATGAACCAAACGAAAACCCAAAACGAGACACCAAAACACGTCAAAAACACCCCAAAAATAAAGGGATCACCCATAAACTGGAAGAAAATCCCCAAAAAGCACGGATCCAATCCCAAAAACACCCTAAACCTACCTGATGTTCTCCAAAACCCACAATTTACCATTTTCCACCACGATGACCAACGAGTACACAACAAAACCCAACGGAGACCCCTAAACACCTCAAAAATTTCCCAAAAAAGAGCGGGACAACCCCAAGAAACAGAAGAAAACACCAAAAAACATGACTCTGCCCCAAAAGTCCCCCTAAACCTACCTGATGTTCTCCAAAAACCACAATTTACACTTTTTCACCATGATGACCAACAAGAACCCAACTAAAACCCAACAAAGACCCCAAAACACGTCATAAACACCCCAAAAAAGAACAGGATCACCCAAAAAAAAACAGAAGAAAAGTCCAAATACCATGAATCCACCCCAAAATTCCCCTAAACCTACCTGAAGTTCTCCAAAACCCACAATTTACAATTTTCCACCATGATGACCACGGAAAACCCAACGAAACCCAACGGAGACCACAAAACACGTCAAAAACACCCCAAACAAGAACAGGATCACCCCCAAAACCAAAGAAAACCCCAAAAAGCACGGATCCAATCCCAAAACCACTCTAAACGTACCTGATGTTCTCCAAATCCAAATGTCCACTCCCAACCACCATAAAACCCATTAGGAACTCAACGAAACCCAACGGAAACCCCAAAACACCTCAAAAACACCCCAAAAAATAACTGAATCAGAAGAAAAAACACCAAAAACTATGAATTTCCCCGCAAAACCACCCTAAACTCACCTGATCTTCTTCAAAACCCACAATCCACTCCCATTTCCCTTAAGGACCAACGAGAATCCAACTAAAACCCAACGGAGACCCCAAAACAAGTCAAAAACACCCCAAACAAGAACAGGATAACCCCTAAAAAAGAATGAAAACCCCAAAAAAACATAGATCCACCCCAAAACCACACTAAACCTACCTGATGTTCTCCAAATCCCAAAGTCCACTCCCAACAAACTTAAAACACATTAGGAAATCAACAAAACGCAACGGAAACCCCAAAACACGTCAAAAACACCACCAAAAAAAGCGGGATCACCCCCAAAACCGAAAGAAAACCCTAAAAGCCGTTGATCCACCCCAAAAGTCCCCCTAAACCTACCTGATGTTCTCCAATACCCACAATTTACCCGTTTTCATCATGATGAACAACAAGAACCCAACAAAAACCAACGGAGACCCAAAAACACGTCAAAAACACCCCAAAAAATAACTGAATCAGAAGAAAAAACACCAAAAACTATGAATTTCCCCACAAAACCACCCTAAACTCACCTGATCTTCTTCAAAACCCACAATCCACTCCCATTTCCCTTAAGGACCAACGAGAATCCAACTAAAACCCAACGGAGACCCCAAAACAAGTCAAAAACACCCCAAACAAGAACGGAATCACCCCCAAAACTGGAAGAAAATCCCCAAAAAACATAGATCCACCCCAAAACGACACTAAACCTACCTGATCTTCTCCAAAACACGCAATTTAAACTTTTCCAACATGATGAAAAACAAGAACCCAACAAAACCCAATGGAGACCCCAAAACATGTCAAAAACACCCCAAAAAAGAACGGGATCACCCCCAAAACTGGAAGAAAATTCCCCCCCCAAAAATTTACAATTTTCACCAGGATGACCAACATGAACCAAACGAAAACCCAAAACGAGACACCAAAACACGTCAAAAACACCCCAAAAAAGAAAGGGATCACCCATAAACTGGAAGAAAATCACCAAAAAGCACAGATCCAATCCCAAAACCAGCCTAAACCTACCTGATCTTCTCCAAAACCCACAATTTACCCTTTTCCACCATGATGACCATGGAAAACCCAACGAAACCCAATGGAGACAAAAAACATGTCAAAAAAAAAAAAAAAAAAAAAAAAAAAAAAAAAAAAGAACAGGATCTCCCCAAAAAACAGAAGAAAAACCCAAATGCCATAGATCCACCCCAAAAGTCCCCCTAAGCCTACCTGATGTTCTCCAAAACCCACAATTTACACTTTTTCACAATGATGACCAACGAGAACCCAACAAAACCCAACGGACAACCCCAAAACACGTCAAAAACACCCCAAAAAAGAACAGGATCACCCCAAAAAACAGAAGAAAACCCCAAATACCATGAATCCACCCCAAAAGTCCCCCTAAACCTACCTGAAGTTCTCCAAAACCCACAATTTACCCTTTTCCACCAAGATGCCAACAGAAAACCCAACAAAACCCAACAGAGACATCAAAACATGTCAAAAACACCCCAAACAAGAACAGGATCACCCCCAAAACCAAAGAAAACTCCAAAAAGCACGGATCCAATCCCAAAACCACTCTAAACGTACCTGATGTTCTCCAAATCCAAATGTCCACTCCCAACCACCATAAAACCTATTAGGAACTCAACGAAACCCAACGGAAACCCCAAAACACCTCAAAAACACCCCAAAAAATAACTGAATCAGAAGAAAAAACACCAAAAACTATGAATTTCCCCGCAAAACCACCCTAAACTCACCTGATCTTCTTCAAAACCCACAATCCACTCCCATTTCCCTTAAGGACCAACGAGAATCCAACTAAAACCCAACGGAGACCCCAAAACAAGTCAAAAACACCCCAAACAAGAACAGGATAAACCCTAAAAAAGAAAGAAAACCCCCCAAAAACATAGATCCACCCCAAAACGACACTAAACCTACCTGATGTTCTCCAAATCCCAAAGTCCACTCCCAACAAACTTAAAACACATTAGGAAATCAACAAAACGCAACGGAAACCCCAAAACACGTCAAAAACACCACAAAAAAAAAAGCGGGATCACCCCTAAAACCGAAAGAAAACCCTAAAAGCCGTTGATCCACCCCAAAAGTCCCCCTAAACCTACCTGATGTTCTCCAATACCCACAATTTACCCGTTTTCACCATGATGAACAACAAGAACCCAACAAAAACCAACGGAGACCCAAAAACACGTCAAAAACACCCCAAAAAATAACTGAATCAGAAGAAAAAACACCAAAAACTATGAATTTCCCCGCAAAACCACCCTAAACTCACCTGATCTTCTTCAAAACCCACAATCTACTCCCATTTCCCTTAAGGACCAACGAGAATCCAACTAAAACCCAACGGAGACCCCAAAACAAGTCAAAAACACCCCAAACAAGAACGGAATCACCCCCAAAACTGGAAGAAAATCCCCAAAACACATAGATCCACCCCAAAACCACACTAAACCTACCTGATCTTCTCCAAAACACGCAATTTAAACTTTTCCAACATGATGAAAAACAAGAACCCAACAAAACCCAACGGAGACCCCAAAACAAGTCAAAAACACCCCAAACAAGAACGGGATCACCCCCAAAACTGGAAGAAAATTCCCCCCCAAAAAATTTACAATTTTCACCAGGATGACCAACATGAACCAAACGAAAACCCAAAACGAGACACCAAAACACGTCAAAAACACCCCAAAAAAGAAAGGGATCACCCATAAACTGGAAGAAAATCCCCAAAAAGCACAGATCCAATCCCAAAACCAGCCTAAACCTACCTGATGTTCTCCAAAACCCACAAATTTACCCTTTTCCACCATGATGACCATGGAAAACCCAACGAAACCCAATGGAGACAAAAAACATGTCAAAAAAAAAAAAAAAAAAAAACAACAAAAAAGAACAGGATCTCCCCAAAAAACAGAAGAAAAACCCAAATGCCATAGATCCACCCCAAAAGTCCCCCTAAGCCTACCTGATGTTCTCCAAAACCCACAATTTACCCTTTTTCACAATGATGACCAACGAGAACCCAACAAAACCCAACGGACAACCCCAAAACACGTCAAAAACACCCCAAAAAAGAACAGGATCACCCCAAAAAACAGAAGAAAACCCCAAATACCATGAATCCACCCCAAAAGTCCCCCTAAACCTACCTGAAGTTCTCCAAAACCCACAATTTACCCTTTTCCACCAAGATGCCAACAGAAAACCCAACAAAACCCAACAGAGACATCAAAACATGTCAAAAACACCCCAAAAGAGAACGGGAGAACCCCCAAAACTGGAAGAAAATCCCCAAAAAGCATGGATCCAATCCCAAAACCACCCTAAACCTACCTGATCTTCTCCAAATCCCAAAGTCCACTCCCAACCACCAGAAAACCCATTAGGAACTCAACAAAACGCAACAGAAACCCCAAAACACCTCAAAAACACCCCAAAAGCAAACCGGATCAGAAGAAAATACGTGATTTAACCCCAAGAAAACCCTTAAACCTACCTGATCTTCTCCAAATCCCAAAATCCACTCCCACCCACCATAAAACCCATTAGGAACTCAACAAAACGCAACGGAAACCCAAAAACACGTCAAAAACACCCCAAAAAAGAACTGGATCAGAAGAAAAAAAAAAACAAAACTATGCATTTCCCTCCCAAATCACCCTAAACTCACCTGATCTTCTTCAAAACCCACAATCCACTCCCATTTAGCTTAACGACCAACGAGAACCCAACAAAACCCAACGGAGACCCCAAAAACGTCAAAAACACCCCAAAAAAGAACTGGTTCAACCCCAACAACGAAAGAAAACCCCAAAAGCCATAGATCCACACCAAAAATCCCCCTAAACCAACCTGAAGTTCTCCAAAACCCACAATTTACACTTTTCCACATTGATGACCATGGAAATCCCAACGAAACCCAACGGAGACCCCAAAACACTTCAAAAACACCCCCAAAATGAATGAGATCACCCCCCCCCCAAAAAAAAAAAAAAAAACAGAAGAAAACCCCATATATCATGAATCCACCCCAAAAGTCCCCCTAAACCTACCTGATGTTCTCCAAAACCCACAATTTACACTTTTCCACCATGATGACAACGGAAAACACAACGAAACCCAACGAAGAACCCAAAACACGTCAGAAACACCCCAAAAATGAATTCGATCACCCCAAACTGGAACAAAATCCCCCAAAACCACAGATCCACCCCAAAAACACCCTAAATCTACCTGATGTTCTCCAAAACCCACAATTTTCACTTTTCCACCATGATGACCACGGAAAACCCAACGAAACCCAACGGAGACCACAAAACACGTCAAAAACACCCCAAACAAGAACAGGATCACCCCCAAAACCAAAGAAAACCCCCAAAAGCACGGATCCAATCCCAAAACCACTCTAAACGTACCTGATGTTCTCCAAATCCAAATGTCCACTCCCAGCCACCATAAAACCCATTAGGAACTCAACGAAACCCAACGGAAACCCCAAAACACCTCAAAAACACCCCAAAAAATAACTGAATCAGAAGAAAAAACACCAAAAACTATGAATTTCCCCGCAAAACCACCCTAAACTCACCTGATCTTCTTCAAAACCCACAATCCACTCCCATTTCCCTTAAGGACCAACAAGAATCCAACTAAAACCCAACGGAGACCCCAAAACAAGTCAAAAACACCCCAAACAAGAACAGGATAACCCCTAAAAAAGAAAGAAAACCCCCAAAAAGCATAGATCCACCCCAAAACGACACTAAACCTACCTGATGTTCTCCAAAACACGCAATTTAAACTTTTCCAACATGATGAAAAACAAGAACCCAACAAAACCCAACGGAGACCCCAAAACATGTCAAAAACACCCCAAAAAAGAACGGGATCACCCCCAAAACTGGAAGAAAATTCCCCCCCCAAAAATTTACAATTTTCACCAGGATGACCAACATGAACCAAACGAAAACCCAAAACGAGACACCAAAACACGTCAAAAACACCCCAAAAAAGAAAGGGATCACCCATAAACTGGAAGAAAATCCCCAAAAAGCACAGATCCAATCCCAAAACCAGCCTAAACCTACCTGATCTTCTCCAAAACCCACAAATTTACCCTTTTCCACCATGATGACCATGGAAAACCCAACGAAACCCAATGGAGACAAAAAACATGTCAAAAAAAAAAAAAAAAAAAAAAAAAAGAACAGGATCTCCCCAAAAAACAGAAGAAAAACCCAAATGCCATAGATCCACCCCAAAAGTCCCCCTAAGCCTACCTGATGTTCTCCAAAACCCACAATTTACACTTTCTCACCAGGATGATCAACATGAACCAAACGAAAACCCAAAACGAGACACCAAAACACGTCAAAAACACCCCAGAAATAAAGGGATCACCCATAAACTGGAAGAAAATCCCCAAAAAGCACGGATCCAATCCCCAAACCACCCTAAACCTACCTGATGTTCTCCAAAACCCACAATTTACCATTTTCCACCACGATGACCAACAAGAACCCAACTAAAACCCAACGGAGACACCAAAACACGTCATAAAAACCCCAAAAAAGAACAGGATCACCCCAAAAAAAACAGAAGAAAAGCCCAAATACCATGAATCCACCCCAAAATTCCCCTAAACCTACCTGAAGTTCTCCAAAACCCACAATTTACAATTTTCCACCACCATGACCACGGAAAACCCAAGGAATACCAACGGAGACCCCAAAACACGTCAAAAACACCCCAAAAAAGAACGGGATCACCCCCAAAAACGAAAGAAAATCCCCCAAAACCATAGATCCAATCCCAAAACCAACCTAAACCTACCTGATGTTCTCCAAAACCAACAATTTACCCTTTTCCACCATGATGACCACGGAAAATGCAACGAAACCCAATGGAGACCCCAAAACACGTCAAAAACACCCCCAAAATGAATTGGATCACCCCCCCCCCCCAAAAAAAAAAAAAAAAAACAGAAGAAAACCCCATATATCATGAATCCACCCCAAAAGTCCCCCTAAACCTACCTGATGTTCTCCAAAACCCACAATTTACACTTTTCCACCATGATGACAACGGAAAACACAACGAAACCCAACGAAGAACCCAAAACACGTCAGAAACACCCCAAAAATGAATTCGATCACCCCAAAACTGGAAAAAAATCCCCCAAAACCATAGATCCACCCCAAAAACACGCTAAATCTACCTGATGTTCTCCAAAACCCACAATTTACACTTTTCCACCATGATGACCACGGAAAACCCAACGAAACCCAACGGAGACCACACAACACGTCAAAAACACGCCGAAAACCAACTGGATCACTAGAAAAAACAGAAGAAAACCTTAAAAACCATGAATCTGCCCCAAAAGTCCTCATAAACCTACCTGATGTTCTCCAAAACCCACAATTTACACTTTTCCACCATGATGACCACGGAAAACCCAACGAAACCCAACGGAGACCACAAAACACGTCAAAAACACCCCAAACAAGAACAGGATCACCCCCAAAACCAAAGAAAACCCCAAAAAGCACGGATCCAATCCCAAAACCACTCTAAACGTACCTGATGTTCTCCAAATCCAAATGTCCACTCCCAACCACCATAAAACCCATTAGGAACTCAACGAAACCCAACGGAAACCCCAAAACACCTCAAAAACACCCCAAAAAATAACTGAATCAGAAGAAAAAACACCAAAAACTATGAATTTCCCCGCAAAACCACCCTAAACTCACCTGATCTTCTTCAAAACCCACAATCCACTCCCATTTCCCTTAAGGACCAACGAGAATCCAACTAAAACCCAACGGAGACCCCAAAACAAGTCAAAAACACCCCAAACAAGAACGGAATCACCCCCAAAACTGGAAGAAAATCCCCAAAAAACATAGATCCACCCCAAAACCACACTAAACCTACCTGATGTTCTCCAAATCCCAAAGTCCACTCCCAACAAACTTAAAACACATTAGGAAATCAACAAAACGCAACGGAAACCCCAAAACACGTCAAAAACACCACAAAAAAAAAAGCGGGATCACCCCCAAAACCGAAAGAAAACCCTAAAAGCCGTTGATCCACCCCAAAAGTCCCCCTAAACCTACCTGATGTTCTCCAATACCCACAATTTACCCGTTTTCACCATGATGAACAACAAGAACCCAACAAAAACCAACGGAGACCCAAAAACACGTCAAAAACACCCCAAAAAATAACTGAATCAGAAGAAAAAACACCAAAAACTATGAATTTCCCCGCAAAACCACCCTAAACTCACCTGATCTTCTTCAAAACCCACAATCCACTCCCATTTCCCTTAAGGACCAACGAGAATCCAACTAAAACCCAACGGAGACCCCAAAACAAGTCAAAAACACCCCAAACAAGAACGGAATCACCCCCAAAACTGGAAGAAAATCCCCAAAAAACATAGATCCACCCCAAAACCACACTAAACCTACCTGATGTTCTCCAAATCCCAAAGTCCACTCCCAACAAACTTAAAACACATTAGGAAATCAACAAAACGCAACGGAAACCCCAAAACACGTCAAAAACACCACAAAAAAAAAAGCGGGATCACCCCCAAAACCGAAAGAAAACCCTAAAAGCCGTTGATCCACCCCAAAAGTCCCCCTAAACCTACCTGATGTTCTCCAATACCCACAATTTACCCGTTTTCACCATGATGAACAACAAGAACCCAACAAAAACCAACGGAGACCCAAAAACACGTCAAAAACACCCCAAAAAATAACTGAATCAGAAGAAAAAACACCAAAAACTATGAATTTCCCCACAAAACCACCCTAAACTCACCTGATCTTCTTCAAAACCCACAATCCACTCCCATTTCCCTTAAGGACCAACGAGAATCCAACTAAAACCCAACGGAGACCCCAAAACAAGTCAAAAACACCCCAAACAAGAACGGAATCACCCCCAACACTGGAAGAAAATCCCCAAAAAACATAGATCCACCCCAAAACGACACTAAACCTACCTGATCTTCTCCAAATCCCAAAGTCCACTCCCAACCACCAGAAAACCCATTAGGAACTCAACAAAACGCAACAGAAACCCCAAAACACCTCAAAAACACCCCAAAAGCAAACCGGATCAGAAGAAAATACGTGATTTAACCCCAAGAAAACCCTTAAACCTACCTGATCTTCTCCAAATCCCAAAATCCACTCCCACCCACCATAAAACCCATTAGGAACTCAACAAAACGCAACGGAAACCCAAAAACACCTCAAAAACACCCCAAAAAAGAACTGGATCAGAAGAAAAAAAAAAAAACAAAACTATGCATTTCCCTCCCAAATCACCCTAAACTCACCTGATCTTCTTCAAAACCCACAATCCACTCCCATTTAGCTTAACGACCAACGAGAACCCAACAAAACCCAACGGAGACCCCAAAACACGTCAAAAACACCCCAAAAAAGAACTGGTTCAACCCCAACAACGAAAGAAAATCCCCCAAAACAATAGATCCACACCAAAAATCCCCCTAAACCAACCTGAAGTTCTCCAAAACCCACAATTTACACTTTTCCACATTGATGACCATGGAAAACCCAACGAAACCCAACGGAGACCCCAAAACACGTCAAAAACACCCCCAAAATGAATTGGATCACCCCCCCCCCAAAAAAAAAAAAACAGAAGAAAACCCCATATATCATGAATCCACCCCAAAAGTCCCCCTAAACCTACCTGATGTTCTCCAAAACCCACAATTTACACTTTTCCACCATGATGACAACGGAAAACACAACGAAACCCAACGAAGAACCCAAAACACGTCAGAAACACCCCAAAAATGAATTCGATCACCCCAAACTGGAACAAAATCCCCCAAAACCATAGATCCACCCCAAAAACACCCTAAATCTACCTGATGTTCTCCAAAACCCACAATTTTCACTTTTCCACCATGATGACCACGGAAAACCCAACGAAACCCAACGGAGACCACAAAACACGTCAAAAACACCCCAAACAAGAACAGGATCACCCCCAAAACCAAAGAAAACCCCAAAAAGCACGGATCCAATCCCAAAACCACTCTAAACGTACCTGATGTTCTCCAAATCCAAATGTCCACTCCCAACCACCATAAAACCCATTAGGAACTCAACGAAACCCAACGGAAACCCCAAAACACCTCAAAAACACCCCAAAAAATAACTGAATCAGAAGAAAAAACACCAAAAACTATGAATTTCCCCGCAAAACCACCCTAAACTCACCTGATCTTCTTCAAAACCCACAATCCACTCCCATTTCCCTTAAGGACCAACGAGAATCCAACTAAAACCCAACGGAGACCCCAAAACAAGGCAAAAACAATCAAAACAAGAACAGGATAACCCCTAAAAAAGAAAGAAAACCCCCAAAAAACATAGATCCACCCCAAAACCACACTAAACCTACCTGATGTTCTCCAAAACACGCAATTTAAACTTTTCCAACATGATGAAAAACAAGAACCCAACAAAACCCAACGGAGACCCCAAAACATGTCAAAAACACCCCAAAAAAGAACGGGATCACCCCCAAAACTGGAAGAAAATTCCCCCCCCAAAAATTTACAATTTTCACCAGGATGACCAACATGAACCAAACGAAAACCCAAAACGAGACACCAAAACACGTCAAAAACACCCCAAAAAAGAAAGGGATCACCCATAAACTGGAAGAAAATCCCCAAAAAGCACAGATCCAATCCCAAAACCACCCTAAACCTACCTGATCTTCTCCAAAACCCACAATTTTCACTTTTCCACCATGATGACCACGGAAAACCCAACGAAACCCAATGGAGACAAAAAACATGTCAAAAAAAAAAAAAAAAAAAAAAAAGAACAGGATCTCCCCAAAAAACAGAAGAAAAACCCAAATGCCATAGATCCACCCCAAAAGTCCCCCTAAGCCTACCTGATGTTCTCCAAAACCCACAATTTACCCTTTTTCACAATGATGACCAACGAGAACCCAACAAAACCCAACGGACAACCCCAAAACACGTCAAAAACACCCCAAAAAAGAACAGGATCACCCCAAAAAACAGAAGAAAACCCCAAATACCATGAATCCACCCCAAAAGTCCCCCTAAACCTACCTGAAGTTCTCCAAAACCCACAATTTACCCTTTTCCACCAAGATGCCAACAGAAAACCCAACAAAACCCAACAGAGACATCAAAACATGTCAAAAACACCCCAAACAAGAACAGGATCACCCCCAAAACCAAAGAAAACTCCAAAAAGCACGGATCCAATCCCAAAACCACTCTAAACGTACCTGATGTTCTCCAAATCCAAATGTCCACTCCCAACCACCATAAAACCCATTAGGAACTCAACGAAACCCAACGGAAACCCCAAAACACCTCAAAAACACCCCAAAAAATAACTGAATCAGAAGAAAAAACACCAAAAACTATGAATTTCCCCGCAAAACCACCCTAAACTCACCTGATCTTCTTCAAAACCCACAATCCACTCCCATTTACCTTAAGGACCAACGAGAATCCAACTAAAACCCAACGGAGACCCCAAAACAAGTCAAAAACACCCCAAACAAGAACGGAATCACCCCCAAAACTGGAAGAAAATCCCCAAAAAACATAGATCCACCCCAAAACGACACTAAACCTACCTGATCTTCTCCAAATCCCAAAGTCCACTCCCAACCACCAGAAAACCCATTAGGAACTCAACAAAACGCAACAGAAACCCCAAAACACCTCAAAAACACCCCAAAAGCAAACCGGATCAGAAGAAAATACGTGATTTAACCCCAAGAAAACCCTTAAACCTACCTGATCTTCTCCAAATCCCAAAATCCACTCCCACCCACCATAAAACCCATTAGGGAACTCAACAAAACGCAACGGAAACCCAAAAACACGTCAAAAACACCCCAAAAAAGAACTGGATCAGAAGAAAAAACAAAACAAAACTATGCATTTCCCTCCCAAACCACCCTAAACTCACCTGATCTTCTTCAAAACCCACAATCCACTCCCATTTAGCTTAACGACCAATGAGAACCCAACAAAACCCAACGGAGACCCCAAAACACGTCAAAAACACCCCAAAAAAGAACTGGTTCAACCCCAACAACGAAAGAAAACCCCAAAAGCCATAGATCCACACCAAAAATCCCCCTAAACCTACCTGATGTTCTCCAAAACCCACAATTTACACTTTTCCACCATGATGACAACGGAAAACACAACGAAACCCAACGAAGAACCCAAAACACATCAGAAACACCCCAAAAATGAATTCGATCACCCCAAACTGGAACAATATCCCCCAAAACCACAGATCCACCCCAAAAACACCCTAAATCTACCTGATGTTCTCCAAAACCCACAATTTTCACTTTTCCACCATGATGACCACGGAAAACCCAACGAAACCCAATGGAGACAAAAAACATGTCAAAAAAAAAAAAAAAAAAACAAAAAAGAACAGGATCTCCCCAAAAAACAGAAGAAAAACCCAAATGCCATAGATCCACACCAAAAGTCCCCCTAAGCCTACCTGATGTTCTCCAAAACCCACAATTTACACTTTTTCACCAGGATGACCAACATGAACCAAACGAAAACCCAAAACGAGACACCAAAACACGTCAAAAACACCCCAGAAATAAAGGGATCACCCATAAACTGGAAGAAAATCCCCAAAAAGCACGGATCCAATCCCAAAACCACCCTAAACCTACCTGATGTTCTCCAAAACCCACAATTTACCATTTTCCACCACGATGACCAACGAGTAAACAACAAAACCCAACGGAGACCTCCAAACACCTCAAAAATTTCCCAAAAAAGAGCAGGACCACCCCAAGAAACAGAAGAAAACACCAAAAAACATGACTCTGCCCCAAAAGTCCCCCTAAACCTACCTGATGTTCTCCAAAACCCACAATTTACAATTTTTCACTATGATGACCAACAAGAACCCACCTAAAACCCAACGGAGACCCCAAAACACGTCATAAACACCCCAAAAAAGAACAGGATCACCCAAAAAAAAAACAGAAGAAAAGCCCAAATACCATGAATCCACCCCAAAATTCCCCTAAACCTACCTGAAGTTCTCCAAAACCCACAATTTACAATTTTCCACCACCATGACCACGGAAAACCCAAGGAATACGAACGGAGACCCCAAAACACGTCAAAAACACCCCAAAAAAGAACGGGATCACCCCCAAAAACGAAAGAAAATCCCCCAAAACCATAGATCCAATCCCAAAACCAACCTAAACCTACCTGATGTTCTCCAAAACCAACAATTTACCCTTTTCCACCATGATGACCACGGAAAACGCAACGAAACCCAATGGAGACCCCAAAACACGTCAAAAACACCCCCAAAATGAATTGGATCACCCCCCCCCAAAAAAAAAAAAAAACAGAAGAAAACCCCATATATCAGGAATCCACCCCAAAAGTCCCCCTAAACCTACCTGATGTTCTCCAAAACCCACAATTTACACTTTTCCACCATGATGACAACGGAAAACACAACGAAACCCAACGAAGAACCCAAAACACGTCAGAAACACCCCAAAAATGAATTCGATCACCCCAAAACTGGAACAAAATCCCCCAAAACCATAGATCCACCCCAAAAACACCCTAAATCTACCTGATGTTCTCCAAAACCCACAATTTACACTTTTCCACCATGATGACCACGGAAAACCCAACGAAACCCAACGGAGACCACAAAACACGTCAAAAACACCCCAAACAAGAACAGGATCACCCCCAAAACCAAAGAAAACCCCAAAAAGCACGGATCCAATCCCAAAACCACTCTAAACGTACCTGATGTTCTCCAAATCCAAATGTCCACTCCCAACCACCATAAAACCCATTAGGAACTCAACGAAACCCAACGGAAACCCCAAAACACCTCAAAAACACCCCAAAAAATAACTGAATCAGAAGAAAAAACACCAAAAACTATGAATTTCCCCGCAAAACCACCCTAAACTCACCTGATCTTCTTCAAAACCCACAATCCACTCCCATTTCCCTTAAGGACCAACGAGAATCCAACTAAAACCCAACGGAGACCCCAAAACAAGTCAAAAACACCACAAACAAGAACAGGATAACCCCTAAAAAAGAAAGAAAACCCCAAAAAAACATAGATCCACCCCAAAACCACACTAAACCTACCTGATGTTCTCCAAATCCCAAAGTCCACTCCCAACAAACTTAAAACACATTAGGAAATCAACAAAACGCAACGGAAACCCCAAAACACGTCAAAAACACCACAAAAAAAAAAGCGGGATCACCCCCAAAACCGAAAGAAAACCCTAAAAGCCGTTGATCCACCCCAAAAGTCCCCCTAAACCTACCTGATGTTCTCCAATACCCACAATTTACCCGTTTTCACCATGATGAACAACAAGAACCCAACAAAAACCAACGGAGACCCAAAAACACGTCAAAAACACCCCAAAAAATAACTGAATCAGAAGAAAAAACACCAAAAACTATGAATTTCCCCACAAAACCACCCTAAACTCACCTGATCTTCTTCAAAACCCACAATCCACTCCCATTTCCCTTAAGGACCAACGAGAATCCAACTAAAACCCAACGGAGACCCCAAAACAAGTCAAAAACACCCCAAACAAGAACGGAATCACCCCCAAAACTGGAAGAAAATTCCCCCCCCAAAAAATTTACAATTTTCACCAGGATGACCAACATGAACCAAACGAAAACCCAAAACGAGACACCAAAACACGTCAAAAACACCCCAAAAAAGAAAGGGATCACCCATAAACTGGAAGAAAATCCCCAAAAAGCACAGATCCAATCCCAAAACCAGCCTAAACCTACCTGATCTTCTCCAAAACCCACAATTTTCACTTTTCCACCATGATGACCACGGAAAACCCAACGAAACCCAATGGAGACAAAAAACATGTCAAAAAAAAAAAAAAAAAAAAAAAAAAGAACAGGATCTCCCCAAAAAACAGAAGAAAAACCCAAATGCCATAGATCCACCCCAAAAGTCCCCCTAAGACTACCTGATGTTCTCCAAAACCCACAATTTACCCTTTTTCACAATGATGACCAACGAGAACCCAACAAAACCCAACGGACAACCCCAAAACACGTCAAAAACACCCCAAAAAAGAACAGGATCACCCCAAAAAACAGAAGAAAACCCCAAATACCATGAATCCACCCCAAAAGTCCCGCTAAACCTACCTGAAGTTCTCCAAAACCCACAATTTACCCTTTTCCACCAAGATGCCAACAGAAAACCCAACAAAACCCAACAGAGACATCAAAACATGTCAAAAACACCCCAAACAAGAACAGGATCACCCCCAAAACCAAAGAAAACTCCAAAAAGCACGGATCCAATCCCAAAACCACTCTAAACGTACCTGATGTTCTCCAAATCCAAATGTCCACTCCCAACCACCATAAAACCCATTAGGAACTCAACGAAACCCAACGGAAACCCCAAAACACCTCAAAAACACCCCAAAAAATAACTGAATCAGAAGAAAAAACACCAAAAACTATGAATTTCCCCGCAAAACCACCCTAAACTCACCTGATCTTCTTCAAAACCCACAATCCACTCCCATTTCCCTTAAGGACCAACGAGAATCCAACTAAAACCCAACGGAGACCCCAAAACAAGTCAAAAACACCCCAAACAAGAACGGAATCACCCCCAAAACTGGAAGAAAATCCCCAAAAAACATAGATCCACCCCAAAACGACACTAAACCTACCTGATCTTCTCCAAATCCCAAAGTCCACTCCCAACCACCAGAAAACCCATCAGGAACTCAACAAAACGCAACAGAAACCCCAAAACACCTCAAAAACACCCCAAAAGCAAACCGGATCAGAAGAAAATACGTGATTTAACCCCAAGAAAACCCTTAAACCTACCTGATCTTCTCCAAATCCCAAAATCCACTCCCACCCACCATAAAACCCATTAGGGAACTCAACAAAACGCAACGGAAACCCAAAAACACGTCAAAAACACCCCAAAAAAGAACTGGATCAGAAGAAAAAACAAAACAAAACTATGCATTTCCCTCCCAAACCACCCTAAACTCACCTGATCTTCTTCAAAACCCACAATCCACTCCCATTTAGCTTAACGACCAATGAGAACCCAACAAAACCCAACGGAGACCCCAAAACACGTCAAAAACACCCCAAAAAAGAACTGGTTCAACCCCAACAACGAAAGAAAACCCCAAAAGCCATAGATCCACACCAAAAATCCCCCTAAACCTACCTGATGTTCTCCAAAACCCACAATTTACACTTTTCCACCATGATGACAACGGAAAACACAACGAAACCCAACGAAGAACCCAAAACACATCAGAAACACCCCAAAAATGAATTCGATCACCCCAAACTGGAACAATATCCCCCAAAACCACAGATCCACCCCAAAAACACCCTAAATCTACCTGATGTTCTCCAAAACCCACAATTTTCACTTTTCCACCATGATGACCACGGAAAACCCAACGAAACCCAACGGAGACAAAAAACATGTCAAAAAAAAAAAAAAAAACCAAAAAAGAACAGGATCTCCCCAAAAAACAGAAGAAAAACCCAAATGCCATAGATCCACACCAAAAGTCCCCCTAAGCCTACCTGATGTTCTCCAAAACCCACAATTTACACTTTTTCACCAGGATGACCAACATGAACCAAACGAAAACCCAAAACGAGACACCAAAACACGTCAAAAACACCCCAGAAATAAAGGGATCACCCATAAACTGGAAGAAAATCCCCAAAAAGCACGGATCCAATCCCAAAACCACCCTAAACCTACCTGATGTTCTCCAAAACCCACAATTTACCATTTTCCACCACGATGACCAACGAGTAAACAACAAAACCCAACGGAGACCTCCAAACACCTCAAAAATTTCCCAAAAAAGAGCAGGACCACCCCAAGAAACAGAAGAAAACACCAAAAAACATGACTCTGCCCCAAAAGTCCCCCTAAACCTACCTGATGTTCTCCAAAAGCCACAATTTACACTTTTTCACCATGATGACCAACAAGAACCCAACTAAAACCCAACGGAGACCCCAAAACACGTCATAAACACCCCAAAAAAGAACAGGATCACCCAAAAAAAAACAGAAGAAAAGCCCAAATACCATGAATCCACCCCAAAATTCCCCTAAACCTACCTGAAGTTCTCCAAAACCCACAATTTACAATTTTCCACCACCATGACCACGGAAAACCCAAGGAATACCAACGGAGACCCCAAAACACCTCAAAAACACCCCAAAAAAGAACGGGATCACCCCCAAAAACGAAAGAAAATCCCCCAAAACCATAGATCCAATCCCAAAACCAAACTAAACATACCTGATGTTCTCCAAACCAACAATTTACCCTTTTCCACCATGATGACCACGGAAAACGCAACGAAACCCAATGGAGACCCCAAAAAACGTCAAAAACACCCCCAAAATGAATTGGATCACCCCCCCCCAAAAAAAAAAAAAACAGAAGAAAACCCCATATATCAGGAATGCACCCCAAAAGTCCCCCTAAACCTACCTGATGTTCTCCAAAACCCACAATTTACACTTTTCCACCATGATGACAACGGAAAACCCAACGAAACCCAACGAAGAACCCAAAACACGTCAGAAACACCCCAAAAATGAATTCGATCACCCCAAAACTGGAACAAAATCCCCCAAAACCATAGATCCACCCCAAAAACACCCTAAATCTACCTGATGTTCTCCAAAACCCACAATTTACACTTTTCCACCATGATGACCACGGAAAACCCAACGAAACCCAACGGAGACCACAAAACACGTCAAAAACACGCCGAAATCCAACTGGATCACTAGAAAAAACAGAAGAAAACCCTAAAAACCATGAATCTGCCCCAAAAGTCCTCATAAACCTACCTGATGTTCTCCAAAACCCACAATTTACACTTTTCCACCATGATGACCACGGAAAACCCAACGAAACCCAACGGAGACCACAAAACACGTCAAAAACACCCCAAACAAGAACAGGATCACCCCCAAAACCAAAGAAAACCCCAAAAAGCACGGATCCAATCCCAAAACCACTCTAAACGTACCTGATGTTCTCCAAATCCAAATGTCCACTCCCAACCACCATAAAACCCATTAGGAACTCAACGAAACCCAACGGAAACCCCAAAACACCTCAAAAACACCCCAAAAAATAACTGAATCAGAAGAAAAAACACCAAAAACTATGAATTTCCCCGCAAAACCACCCTAAACTCACCTGATCTTCTTCAAAACCCACAATCCACTCCCATTTCCCTTAAGGACCAACGAGAATCCAACTAAAACCCAACGGAGACCCCAAAACAAGTCAAAAACACCCCAAACAAGAACGGAATCACCCCCAAAACTGGAAGAAAATCCCCAAAAAACATAGATCCACCCCAAAACCACACTAAACCTACCTGATGTTCTCCAAAACACGCAAGTTAAACTTTTCCAACATGATGAAAAACAAGAACCCAACAAAACCCAATGGAGACCCCAAAACATGTCAAAAACACCCCAAAAAAGAACGGGATCACCCCCAAAACTGGAAGAAAATTCCCCCCCCAAAAATTTACAATTTTCACCAGGATGACCAACATGAACCAAACGAAAACCCAAAACGAGACACCAAAACACGTCAAAAACACCCCAAAAAAGAAAGGGATCACCCATAAACTGGAAGAAAATCCCCAAAAAGCACAGATCCAATCCCAAAACCAGCCTAAACCTACCTGATCTTCTCCAAAACCCACAAATTTACCCTTTTCCACCATGATGACCATGGAAAACCCAACGAAACCCAATGGAGACAAAAAACATGTCAAAAAAAAAAAAAAAAAAAAAAAAAAAAGAACAGGATCTCCCCAAAAAACAGAAGAAAAACCCAAATGCCATAGATCCACCCCAAAAGTCCCCCTAAGACTACCTGATGTTCTCCAAAACCCACAATTTACCCTTTTTCACAATGATGACCAACGAGAACCCAACAAAACCCAACGGACAACCCCAAAACACGTCAAAAACACCCCAAAAAAGAACAGGATCACCCCAAAAAACAGAAGAAAACCCCAAATACCATGAATCCACCCCAAAAGACCCCCTAAACCTACCTGAAGTTCTCCAAAACCCACAATTTACCCTTTTCCACAAAGATGCCAACAGAAAACCCAACAAAACCCAACAGAGACATCAAAACATGTCAAAAACACCCCAAAAAAGAACGGGAGAACCCCCAAAACTGGAAGAAAATCCCCAAAAAGCATAGATCCAATCCCAAAACCACCCTAAACCTACCTGATCTTCTCCAAATCCCAAAGTCCACTCCCAACCACCAGAAAACCCATTAGGAACTCAACAAAACGCAACAGAAACCCCAAAACACCTCAAAAACACCCCAAAAGCAAACCGGATCAGAAGAAAATACGTGATTTAACCCCAAGAAAACCCTTAAACCTACCTGATCTTCTCCAAATCCCAAAATCCACTCCCACCCACCATAAAACCCATTAGGAACTCAACAAAACGCAACGGAAACCCAAAAACACGTCAAAAACACCCCAAAAAAGAACTGGATCAGAAGAAAAAAAAAACAAAACTATGCATTTCCCTCCCAAATCACCCTAAACTCACCTGATCTTCTTCAAAACCCACAATCCACTCCCATTTAGCTTAACGACCAACGAGAACCCAACAAAACCCAACGGAGACCCCAAAACACGTCAAAAACACCCCAAAAAAGAACTGGTTCAACCCCAACAACGAAAGAAAACCCCAAAAGCCATAGATCCACACCAAAAGTCCCCCTAAACCTACCTGATGTTCTCCAAAACCCACAATTTACACTTTTCCACCATGATGACAACGGAAAACCCAACGAAACCCAACGAAGAACCCAAAACACGTCAGAAACACCCCAAAAATGAATTCGATCACCCCAAACTGGAACAAAATCCCCCAAAACCACAGATCCACCCCAAAAACACCCTAAATCTACCTGATGTTCTCCAAAACCCACAATTTACACTTTTCCACCATGATGACCACGGAAAACCCAACGAAACCCAACGGAGACCACAAAACACGTCAAAAACACCCCAAACAAGAACAGGATCACCCCCAAAACCAAAGAAAACCCCAAAAAGCACGGATCCAATCCCAAAACCACTCTAAACGCACCTGATGTTCTCCAAATCCAAATGTCCACTCCCAACCACCATAAAACCCATTAGGAACTCAACGAAACCCAACAGAAACCCCAAAACACGTTAAAAACACCCCAAAAAATAACTGAATCAGAAGAAAAAACACCAAAAACTATGAATTTCCCCACAAAACCACCCTAAACTCACCTGATCTTCTTCAAAACCCACAATCCACTCCCATTTCCCTTAAGGACCAACGAGAATCCAACTAAAACCCAACGGAGACCCCAAAACAAGTCAAAAACACCCCAAACAAGAACGGAATCACCCCCAAAACTGGAAGAAAATCCCCAAAAAACATAGATCCACCCCAAAACGACACTAAACCTACCTGATGTTCTCCAAAACACGCAAGTTAAACTTTTCCAACATGATGAAAAACAAGAATCCAACAAAACCCAACGGAGACCCCAAAACATGTCAAAAACACCCCAAAAAAGAACGGGATCACCCCCAAAACTGGAAGAAAATTCCCCCCCCAAAAATTTACAATTTTCACCAGGATGACCAACATGAACCAAACGAAAACCCAAAAGGAGACACCAAAACACGTCAAAAACACCCCAAAAAAGAAAGGGATCACCCATAAACTGGAAGAAAATCCCCAAAAAGCACAGATCCAATCCCAAAACCAGCCTAAACCTACCTGATCTTCTCCAAAACCCACAATTTTCACTTTTCCACCATGATGACCATGGAAAACCCAACGAAACCCAATGGAGACAAAAAACATGTCAAAAAAAAAAAAAAAAACAAACAAAAAAGAACAGGATCTCCCCAAAAAACAGAAGAAAAACCCAAATGCCATAGATCCACCCCAGAAGTCCCCCTAAGCCTACCTGATGTTCTCCAAAACCCACAATTTACACTTTTTCACCAGGATGACCAACATGAACCAAACGAAAACCCAAAACGAGACACCAAAACACGTCAAAAACACCCCAAAAATAAAGGGATCACCCATAAACTGGAAGAAAATCCCCAAAAAGCACGGATCCAATCCCAAAACCACCCTAAACCTACCTGATGTTCTCCAAAACCCACAATTTACCATTTTCCACCACGATGACCAACGAGTAAACAACAAAACCCAACGGAGACCTCCAAACACCTCAAAAATTTCCCAAAAAAGAGCAGGACCACCCCAAGAAACAGAAGAAAACACCAAAAAACATGACTCTGCCCCAAAAGTCCCCCTAAACCTACCTGATGTTCTCCAAAAGCCACAATTTACACTTTTTCACCATGATGACCAACAAGAACCCAACTAAAACCCAACGGAGACCCCAAAACACGTCATAAACACCCCAAAAAAGAACAGGATCACCCAAAAAAAAACAGAAGAAAAGCCCAAATACCATGAATCCACCCCAAAATTCCCCTAAACCTACCTGAAGTTCTCCAAAACCCACAATTTACAATTTTCCACCACCATGACCACGGAAAACCCAAGGAATACCAACGGAGACCCCAAAACACCTCAAAAACACCCCAAAAAAGAACGGGATCACCCCCAAAAACGAAAGAAAATCCCCCAAAACCATAGATCCAATCCCAAAACCAACCTAAACCTACCTGATGTTCTCCAAAACCAACAATTTACCCTTTTCCACCATGATGACCACGGAAAACGCAACGAAACCCAATGGAGACCCCAAAACACGTCAAAAACACCCCCAAAATGAATTGGATCACCCCCCCCCAAAAAAAAAAAAAACAGAAGAAAACCCCATATATCAGGAATCCACCCCAAAAGTCCCCCTAAACCTACCTGATGTTCTCCAAAACCCACAATTTACACTTTTCCACCATGATGACAACGGAAAACACAACGAAACCCAACGAAGAACCCAAAACACGTCAGAAACACCCCAAAAATGAATTCGATCACCCCAAAACTGGAACAAAATCACCCAAAACCATAGATCCACCCCAAAAACACCCTAAATCTACCTGATGTTCTCCAAAACCCACAATTTACACTTTTCCACCATGATGACCACGGAAAACCCAACGAAACCCAACGGAGACCACAAAACACGTCAAAAACACCCCAAACAAGAACAGGATCACCCCCAAAACCAAAGAAAACCCCAAAAAGCACGGATCCAATCCCAAAACCACTCTAAACGTACCTGATGTTCTCCAAATCCAAATGTCCACTCCCAACCACCATAAAACCCATTAGGAACTCAACGAAACCCAACGGAAACCCCAAAACACCTCAAAAACACCCCAAAAAATAACTGAATCAGAAGAAAAAACACCAAAAACTATGAATTTCCCCGCAAAACCACCCTAAACTCACCTGATCTTCTTCAAAACCCAAAATCCACTCCCATTTCCCTTAAGGACCAACGAGAATCCAACTAAAACCCAACGGAGACCCCAAAACAAGTCAAAAACACCACAAACAAGAACAGGATAACCCCTAAAAAAGAAAGAAAACCCCAAAAAAACATAGATCCACCCCAAAACCACACTAAACCTACCTGATGTTCTCCAAATCCCAAAGTCCACTCCCAACAAACTTAAAACACATTAGGAAATCAACAAAACGCAACGGAAACCCCAAAACACGTCAAAAACACCACAAAAAAAAAAGCGGGATCACCCCCAAAACCGAAAGAAAACCCTAAAAGCCGTTGATCCACCCCAAAAGTCCCCCTAAACCTACCTGATGTTCTCCAATACCCACAATTTACCCGTTTTCACCATGATGAACAACAAGAACCCAACAAAAACCAACGGAGACCCAAAAACACGTCAAAAACACCCCAAAAAATAACTGAATCAGAAGAAAAAACACCAAAAACTATGAATTTCCCCACAAAACCACCCTAAACTCACCTGATCTTCTTCAAAACCCACAATCCACTCCCATTTCCCTTAAGGACCAACGAGAATCCAACTAAAACCCAACGGAGACCCCAAAACAAGTCAAAAACACCCCAAACAAGAACGGAATCACCCCCAAAACTGGAAGAAAATTCCCCCCCCAAAAAATTTACAATTTTCACCAGGATGACCAACATGAACCAAACGAAAACCCAAAAGGAGACACCAAAACACGTCAAAAACACCCCAAAAAAGAAAGGGATCACCCATAAACTGGAAGAAAATCCCCAAAAAGCACAGATCCAATCCCAAAACCACCCTAAACCTACCTGATCTTCTCCAAAACCCACAATTTTCACTTTTCCACCATGATGACCACGGAAAACCCAACGAAACCCAATGGAGACAAAAAACATGTCAAAAAAAAAAAAAAAAAAAAAAAAAGAACAGGATCTCCCCAAAAAACAGAAGAAAAACCCAAATGCCATAGATCCACCCCAAAAGTCCCCCTAAGCCTACCTGATGTTCTCCAAAACCCACAATTTACCCTTTTTCACAATGATGACCAACGAGAACCCAACAAAACCCAACGGACAACCCCAAAACACGTCAAAAACACCCCAAAAAAGAACAGGATCACCCCAAAAAACAGAAGAAAACCCCAAATACCATGAATCCACCCCAAAAGTCCCGCTAAACCTACCTGAAGTTCTCCAAAACCCACAATTTACCCTTTTCCACCAAGATGCCAACAGAAAACCCAACAAAACCCAACAGAGACATCAAAACATGTCAAAAACACCCCAAACAAGAACAGGATCACCCCCAAAACCAAAGAAAACTCCAAAAAGCACGGATCCAATCCCAAAACCACTCTAAACGTACCTGATGTTCTCCAAATCCAAATGTCCACTCCCAACCACCATAAAACCCATTAGGAACTCAACGAAACCCAACGGAAACCCCAAAACACGTCAAAAACACCCCAAAAAATAACTGAATCAGAAGAAAAAACACCAAAAACTATGAATTTCCCCGCAAAACCACCCTAAACTCACCTGATCTTCTTCAAAACCCACAATCCACTCCCATTTCCATTAAGGACCAACGAGAATCCAACTAAAACCCAACGGAGACCCCAAAACAAGTCAAAAACACCCCAAACAAGAACGGAATCACCCCCAAAACTGGAAGAAAATCCCCAAAAAACATAGATCCACCCCAAAACGACACTAAACCTACCTGATCTTCTCCAAATCCCAAAGTCCACTCCCAACCACCAGAAAACCCATCAGGAACTCAACAAAACGCAACAGAAACCCCAAAACACCTCAAAAACACCCCAAAAGCAAACCGGATCAGAAGAAAATACGTGATTTAACCCCAAGAAAACCCTTAAACCTACCTGATCTTCTCCAAATCCCAAAATCCACTCCCACCCACCATAAAACCCATTAGGGAACTCAACAAAACGCAACGGAAACCCAAAAACACGTCAAAAACACCCCAAAAAAGAACTGGATCAGAAGAAAAAAAAAAACAAAACTATGCATTTCCCTCCCAAACCACCCTAAACTCACCTGATCTTCTTCAAAACCCACAATCCACTCCCATTTAGCTTAACGACCAATGAGAACCCAACAAAACCCAACGGAGACCCCAAAACACGTCAAAAACACCCCAAAAAAGAACTGGTTCAACCCCAACAACGAAAGAAAACCCCAAAAGCCATAGATCCACACCAAAAATCCCCCTAAACCTACCTGATGTTCTCCAAAACCCACAATTTTCACTTTTCCACCATGATGACCACGGAAAACCCAACGAAACCCAATGGAGACAAAAAACATGTCAAAAAAAAAAAACAAAAAAACAAAAAAGAACAGGATCTCCCCAAAAAACAGAAGAAAAACCCAAATGCCATAGATCCACACCAAAAGTCCCCCTAAGCCTACCTGATGTTCTCCAAAACCCACAATTTACACTTTTTCACCAGGATGACCAACATGAACCAAACGAAAACCCAAAACGAGACACCAAAACACGTCAAAAACACCCCAGAAATAAAGGGATCACCCATAAACTGGAAGAAAATCCCCAAAAAGCACGGATCCAATCCCAAAACCACCCTAAACCTACCTGATGTTCTCCAAAACCCACAATTTACCATTTTCCACCACGATGACCAACGAGTAAACAACAAAACCCAACGGAGACCTCCAAACACCTCAAAAATTTCCCAAAAAAGAGCAGGACCACCCCAAGAAACAGAAGAAAACACCAAAAAACATGACTCTGCCCCAAAAGTCCCCCTAAACCTACCTGATGTTCTCCAAAAGCCACAATTTACACTTTTTCACCATGATGACCAACAAGAACCCAACTAAAACCCAACGGAGACCCCAAAACACGTCATAAACACCCCAAAAAAGAACAGGATCACCCAAAAAAAAACAGAAGAAAAGCCCAAATACCATGAATCCACCCCAAAATTCCCCTAAACCTACCTGAAGTTCTCCAAAACCCACAATTTACAATTTTCCACCACCATGACCACGGAAAACCCAAGGAATACCAACGGAGACCCCAAAACACCTCAAAAACACCCCAAAAAAGAACGGGATCACCCCCAAAAACGAAAGAAAATCCCCCAAAACCATAGATCCAATCCCAAAACCAACCTAAACCTACCTGATGTTCTCCAAACCAACAATTTACCCTTTTCCACCATGATGACCACGGAAAACGCAACGAAACCCAATGGAGACCCCAAAAAACGTCAAAAACACCCCCAAAATGAATTGGATCACCCCCCCCCAAAAAAAAAAAAAAACAGAAGAAAACCCCATATATCAGGAATGCACCCCAAAAGTCCCCCTAAACCTACCTGATGTTCTCCAAAACCCACAATTTACACTTTTCCACCATGATGACAACGGAAAACCCAACGAAACCCAACGAAGAACCCAAAACACGTCAGAAACACCCCAAAAATGAATTCGATCACCCCAAAACTGGAACAAAATCCCCCAAAACCATAGATCCACCCCAAAAACACCCTAAATCTACCTGATGTTCTCCAAAACCCACAATTTACACTTTTCCACCATGATGACCACGGAAAACCCAACGAAACCCAACGGAGACCACAAAACACGTCAAAAACACGCCGAAATCCAACTGGATCACTAGAAAAAACAGAAGAAAACCCTAAAAACCATGAATCTGCCCCAAAAGTCCTCATAAACCTACCTGATGTTCTCCAAAACCCACAATTTACACTTTTCCACCATGATGACCACGGAAAACCCAACGAAACCCAACGGAGACCACAAAACACGTCAAAAACACCCCAAACAAGAACAGGATCACCCCCAAAACCAAAGAAAACCCCAAAAAGCACGGATCCAATCCCAAAACCACTCTAAACGTACCTGATGTTCTCCAAATCCAAATGTCCACTCCCAACCACCATAAAACCCATTAGGAACTCAACGAAACCCAACGGAAACCCCAAAACACCTCAAAAACACCCCAAAAAATAACTGAATCAGAAGAAAAAACACCAAAAACTATGAATTTCCCCGCAAAACCACCCTAAACTCACCTGATCTTCTTCAAAACCCACAATCCACTCCCATTTCCCTTAAGGACCAACGAGAATCCAACTAAAACCCAACGGAGACCCCAAAACAAGTCAAAAACACCCCAAACAAGAACGGAATCACCCCCAAAACTGGAAGAAAATCCCCAAAAAACATAGATCCACCCCAAAACGACACTAAACCTACCTGATGTTCTCCAAAACACGCAAGTTAAACTTTTCCAACATGATGAAAAACAAGAACCCAACAAAACCCAATGGAGACCCCAAAACATGTCAAAAACACCCCAAAAAAGAACGGGATCACCCCCAAAACTGGAAGAAAATTCCCCCCCCAAAAATTTACAATTTTCACCAGGATGACCAACATGAACCAAACGAAAACCCAAAACGAGACACCAAAACACGTCAAAAACACCCCAAAAAAGAAAGGGATCACCCATAAACTGGAAGAAAATCCCCAAAAAGCACAGATCCAATCCCAAAACCAGCCTAAACCTACCTGATCTTCTCCAAAACCCACAAATTTACCCTTTTCCACCATGATGACCATGGAAAACCCAACGAAACCCAATGGAGACAAAAAACATGTCAAAAAAAAAAAAAAAAAAAAAAAAAAAAAGAACAGGATCTCCCCAAAAAACAGAAGAAAAACCCAAATGCCATAGATCCACCCCAAAAGTCCCCCTAAGACTACCTGATGTTCTCCAAAACCCACAATTTACCCTTTTTCACAATGATGACCAACGAGAACCCAACAAAACCCAACGGACAACCCCAAAACACGTCAAAAACACCCCAAAAAAGAACAGGATCACCCCAAAAAACAGAAGAAAACCCCAAATACCATGAATCCACCCCAAAAGACCCCCTAAACCTACCTGAAGTTCTCCAAAACCCACAATTTACCCTTTTCCACAAAGATGCCAACAGAAAACCCAACAAAACCCAACAGAGACATCAAAACATGTCAAAAACACCCCAAAAAAGAACGGGAGAACCCCCAAAACTGGAAGAAAATCCCCAAAAAGCATAGATCCAATCCCAAAACCACCCAAAACCTACCTGATCTTCTCCAAATCCCAAAGTCCACTCCCAACCACCAGAAAACCCATTAGGAACTCAACAAAACGCAACAGAAACCCCAAAACACCTCAAAAACACCCCAAAAGCAAACCGGATCAGAAGAAAATACGTGATTTAACCCCAAGAAAACCCTTAAACCTACCTGATCTTCTCCAAATCCCAAAATCCACTCCCACCCACCATAAAACCCATTAGGAACTCAACAAAACGCAACGGAAACCCAAAAACACGTCAAAAACACCCCAAAAAAGAACTGGATCAGAAGAAAAAAAAAACAAAACTATGCATTTCCCTCCCAAATCACCCTAAACTCACCTGATCTTCTTCAAAACCCACAATCCACTCCCATTTAGCTTAACGACCAACGAGAACCCAACAAAACCCAACGGAGACCCCAAAACACGTCAAAAACACCCCAAAAAAGAACTGGTTCAACCCCAACAACGAAAGAAAACCCCAAAAGCCATAGATCCACACCAAAAGTCCCCCTAAACCTACCTGATGTTCTCCAAAACCCACAATTTACACTTTTCCACCATGATGACAACGGAAAACCCAACGAAACCCAACGAAGAACCCAAAACACGTCAGAAACACCCCAAAAATGAATTCGATCACCCCAAACTGGAACAAAATCCCCCAAAACCACAGATCCACCCCAAAAACACCCTAAATCTACCTGATGTTCTCCAAAACCCACAATTTACACTTTTCCACCATGATGACCACGGAAAACCCAACGAAACCCAACGGAGACCACAAAACACGTCAAAAACACCCCAAACAAGAACAGGATCACCCCCAAAACCAAAGAAAACCCCAAAAAGCACGGATCCAATCCCAAAACCACTCTAAACGCACCTGATGTTCTCCAAATCCAAATGTCCACTCCCAACCACCATAAAACCCATTAGGAACTCAACGAAACCCAACAGAAACCCCAAAACACGTTAAAAACACCCCAAAAAATAACTGAATCCGAAGAAAAAACACCAAAAACTATGAATTTCCCCACAAAACCACCCTAAACTCACCTGATCTTCTTCAAAACCCACAATCCACTCCCATTTCCCTTAAGGACCAACGAGAATCCAACTAAAACCCAACGGAGACCCCAAAACAAGTCAAAAACACCCCAAACAAGAACGGAATCACCCCCAAAACTGGAAGAAAATCCCCAAAAAACATAGATCCACCCCAAAACGACACTAAACCTACCTGATGTTCTCCAAAACACGCAAGTTAAACTTTTCCAACATGATGAAAAACAAGAACCCAACAAAACCCAACGGAGACCCCAAAACATGTCAAAAACACCCCAAAAAAGAACGGGATCACCCCCAAAACTGGAAGAAAATTCCCCCCCCAAAAATTTACAATTTTCACCAGGATGACCAACATGAACCAAACGAAAACCCAAAAGGAGACACCAAAACACGTCAAAAACACCCCAAAAAAGAAAGGGATCACCCATAAACTGGAAGAAAATCCCCAAAAAGCACAGATCCAATCCCAAAACCAGCCTAAACCTACCTGATCTTCTCCAAAACCCACAATTTTCACTTTTCCACCATGATGACCATGGAAAACCCAACGAAACCCAATGGAGACAAAAAACATGTCAAAAAAAAAAAAAAAAACAAACAAAAAAGAACAGGATCTCCCCAAAAAACAGAAGAAAAACCCAAATGCCATAGATCCACCCCAGAAGTCCCCCTAAGCCTACCTGATGTTCTCCAAAACCCACAATTTACACTTTTTCACCAGGATGACCAACATGAACCAAACGAAAACCCAAAACGAGACACCAAAACACGTCAAAAACACCCCAAAAATAAAGGGATCACCCATAAACTGGAAGAAAATCCCCAAAAAGCACGGATCCAATCCCAAAACCACCCTAAACCTACCTGATGTTCTCCAAAACCCACAATTTACCATTTTCCACCACGATGACCAACGAGTAAACAACAAAACCCAACGGAGACCTCCAAACACCTCAAAAATTTCCCAAAAAAGAGCAGGACCACCCCAAGAAACAGAAGAAAACACCAAAAAACATGACTCTGCCCCAAAAGTCCCCCTAAACCTACCTGATGTTCTCCAAAACCCACAATTTACACTTTTTCACCATGATGACCAACAAGAACCCAACTAAAACCCAACGGAGACCCCAAAACACGTCATAAACACCCCAAAAAAGAACAGGATCACCCAAAAAAAAACAGAAGAAAAGCCCAAATACCATGAATCCACCCCAAAATTCCCCTAAACCTACCTGAAGTTCTCCAAAACCCACAATTTACAATTTTCCACCACCATGACCACGGAAAACCCAAGGAATACCAACGGAGACCCCAAAACACCTCAAAAACACCCCAAAAAAGAACGGGATCACCCCCAAAAACGAAAGAAAATCCCCCAAAACCATAGATCCAATCCCAAAACCAACCTAAACCTACCTGATGTTCTCCAAAACCAACAATTTACCCTTTTCCACCATGATGACCACGGAAAACGCAACGAAACCCAATGGAGACCCCAAAACACGTCAAAAACACCCCCAAAATGAATTGGATCACCCCCCCCCAAAAAAAAAAAAAACAGAAGAAAACCCCATATATCAGGAATCCACCCCAAAAGTCCCCCTAAACCTACCTGATGTTCTCCAAAACCCACAATTTACACTTTTCCACCATGATGACAACGGAAAACCCAACGAAACCCAACGAAGAACCCAAAACACGTCAGAAACACCCCAAAAATGAATTCGATCACCCCAAACTGGAACAAAATCCCCCAAAACCACAGATCCACCCCAAAAACACCCTAAATCTACCTGATGTTCTCCAAAACCCACAATTTACACTTTTCCACCATGATGACCACGGAAAACCCAACGAAACCCAACGGAGACCACAAAACACGTCAAAAACACCCCAAACAAGAACAGGATCACCCCCAAAACCAAAGAAAACCCCAAAAAGCACGGATCCAATCCCAAAACCACTCTAAACGCACCTGATGTTCTCCAAATCCAAATGTCCACTCCCAACCACCATAAAACCCATTAGGAACTCAACGAAACCCAACAGAAACCCCAAAACACGTTAAAAACACCCCAAAAAATAACTGAATCAGAAGAAAAAACACCAAAAACTATGAATTTCCCCACAAAACCACCCTAAACTCACCTGATCTTCTTCAAAACCCACAATCCACTCCCATTTCCCTTAAGGACCAACGAGAATCCAACTAAAACCCAACGGAGACCCCAAAACAAGTCAAAAACACCCCAAACAAGAACGGAATCACCCCCAAAACTGGAAGAAAATCCCCAAAAAACATAGATCCACCCCAAAACGACACTAAACCTACCTGATGTTCTCCAAAACACGCAAGTTAAACTTTTCCAACATGATGAAAAACAAGAATCCAACAAAACCCAACGGAGACCCCAAAACATGTCAAAAACACCCCAAAAAAGAACGGGATCACCCCCAAAACTGGAAGAAAATTCCCCCCCCAAAAATTTACAATTTTCACCAGGATGACCAACATGAACCAAACGAAAACCCAAAAGGAGACACCAAAACACGTCAAAAACACCCCAAAAAAGAAAGGGATCACCCATAAACTGGAAGAAAATCCCCAAAAAGCACAGATCCAATCCCAAAACCAGCCTAAACCTACCTGATCTTCTCCAAAACCCACAATTTTCACTTTTCCACCATGATGACCATGGAAAACCCAACGAAACCCAATGGAGACAAAAAACATGTCAAAAAAAAAAAAAAAAACAAACAAAAAAGAACAGGATCTCCCCAAAAAACAGAAGAAAAACCCAAATGCCATAGATCCACCCCAGAAGTCCCCCTAAGCCTACCTGATGTTCTCCAAAACCCACAATTTACACTTTTTCACCAGGATGACCAACATGAACCAAACGAAAACCCAAAACGAGACACCAAAACACGTCAAAAACACCCCAAAAATAAAGGGATCACCCATAAACTGGAAGAAAATCCCCAAAAAGCACGGATCCAATCCCAAAACCACCCTAAACCTACCTGATGTTCTCCAAAACCCACAATTTACCATTTTCCACCACGATGACCAACGAGTAAACAACAAAACCCAACGGAGACCTCCAAACACCTCAAAAATTTCCCAAAAAAGAGCAGGACCACCCCAAGAAACAGAAGAAAACACCAAAAAACATGACTCTGCCCCAAAAGTCCCCCTAAACCTACCTGATGTTCTCCAAAACCCACAATTTACACTTTTTCACCATGATGACCAACAAGAACCCAACTAAAACCCAACGGAGACCCCAAAACACGTCATAAACACCCCAAAAAAGAACAGGATCACCCAAAAAAAAACAGAAGAAAAGCCCAAATACCATGAATCCACCCCAAAATTCCCCTAAACCTACCTGAAGTTCTCCAAAACCCACAATTTACAATTTTCCACCACCATGACCACGGAAAACCCAAGGAATACCAACGGAGACCCCAAAACACCTCAAAAACACCCCAAAAAAGAACGGGATCACCCCCAAAAACGAAAGAAAATCCCCCAAAACCATAGATCCAATCCCAAAACCAACCTAAACCTACCTGATGTTCTCCAAAACCAACAATTTACCCTTTTCCACCATGATGACCACGGAAAACGCAACGAAACCCAATGGAGACCCCAAAACACGTCAAAAACACCCCCAAAATGAATTGGATCACCCCCCCCCAAAAAAAAAAAAAACAGAATAAAACCCCATATATCATGAATCCACCCCAAAAGTCCCCCTAAACCTACCTGATGTTCTCCAAAACCCACAATTTACACTTTTCCACCATGATGACAACGGAAAACCCAACGAAACCCAACGAAGAACCCAAAACACGTCAGAAACACCCCAAAAATGAATTCGATCACCCCAAAACTGGAACAAAATCCCCCAAAACCATAGATCCACCCCAAAAACACCCTAAATCTACCTGATGTTCTCCAAAACCCACAATTTACACTTTTCCACCATGATGACCACGGAAAACCCAACGAAACCCAACGGAGACCACAAAACACGTCAAAAACACCCCAAACAAGAACAGGATCACCCCCAAAACCAAAGAAAACCCCAAAAAGCACGGATCCAATCCCAAAACCACTCTAAACGTACCTGATGTTCTCCAAATCCAAATGTCCACTCCCAACCACCATAAAACCCATTAGGAACTCAACGAAACCCAACGGAAACCCCAAAACACCTCAAAAACACCCCAAAAAATAACTGAATCAGAAGAAAAAACACCAAAAACTATGAATTTCCCCGCAAAACCACCCTAAACTCACCTGATCTTCTTCAAAACCCAAAATCCACTCCCATTTCCCTTAAGGACCAACGAGAATCCAACTAAAACCCAACGGAGACCCCAAAACAAGTCAAAAACACCACAAACAAGAACAGGATAACCCCTAAAAAAGAAAGAAAACCCCAAAAAAACATAGATCCACCCCAAAACCACACTAAACCTACCTGATGTTCTCCAAATCCCAAAGTCCACTCCCAACAAACTTAAAACACATTAGGAAATCAACAAAACGCAACGGAAACCCCAAAACACGTCAAAAACACCACAAAAAAAAAAGCGGGATCACCCCCAAAACCGAAAGAAAACCCTAAAAGCCGTTGATCCACCCCAAAAGTCCCCCTAAACCTACCTGATGTTCTCCAATACCCACAATTTACCCGTTTTCACCATGATGAACAACAAGAACCCAACAAAAACCAACGGAGACCCAAAAACACGTCAAAAACACCCCAAAAAATAACTGAATCAGAAGAAAAAACACCAAAAACTATGAATTTCCCCACAAAACCACCCTAAACTCACCTGATCTTCTTCAAAACCCACAATCCACTCCCATTTCCCTTAAGGACCAACGAGAATCCAACTAAAACCCAACGGAGACCCCAAAACAAGTCAAAAACACCCCAAACAAGAACGGAATCACCCCCAAAACTGGAAGAAAATTCCCCCCCCAAAAAATTTACAATTTTCACCAGGATGACCAACATGAACCAAACGAAAACCCAAAAGGAGACACCAAAACACGTCAAAAACACCCCAAAAAAGAAAGGGATCACCCATAAACTGGAAGAAAATCCCCAAAAAGCACAGATCCAATCCCAAAACCACCCTAAACCTACCTGATCTTCTCCAAAACCCACAATTTTCACTTTTCCACCATGATGACCACGGAAAACCCAACGAAACCCAATGGAGACAAAAAACATGTCAAAAAAAAAAAAAAAAAAAAAAAAAAAGAACAGGATCTCCCCAAAAAACAGAAGAAAAACCCAAATGCCATAGATCCACCCCAAAAGTCCCCCTAAGCCTACCTGATGTTCTCCAAAACCCACAATTTACCCTTTTTCACAATGATGACCAACGAGAACCCAACAAAACCCAACGGACAACCCCAAAACACGTCAAAAACACCCCAAAAAAGAACAGGATCACCCCAAAAAACAGAAGAAAACCCCAAATACCATGAATCCACCCCAAAAGTCCCGCTAAACCTACCTGAAGTTCTCCAAAACCCACAATTTACCCTTTTCCACCAAGATGCCAACAGAAAACCCAACAAAACCCAACAGAGACATCAAAACATGTCAAAAACACCCCAAACAAGAACAGGATCACCCCCAAAACCAAAGAAAACTCCAAAAAGCACGGATCCAATCCCAAAACCACTCTAAACGTACCTGATGTTCTCCAAATCCAAATGTCCACTCCCAACCACCATAAAACCCATTAGGAACTCAACGAAACCCAACGGAAACCCCAAAACACGTCAAAAACACCCCAAAAAATAACTGAATCAGAAGAAAAAACACCAAAAACTATGAATTTCCCCGCAAAACCACCCTAAACTCACCTGATCTTCTTCAAAACCCACAATCCACTCCCATTTCCATTAAGGACCAACGAGAATCCAACTAAAACCCAACGGAGACCCCAAAACAAGTCAAAAACACCCCAAACAAGAACGGAATCACCCCCAAAACTGGAAGAAAATCCCCAAAAAACATAGATCCACCCCAAAACGACACTAAACCTACCTGATCTTCTCCAAATCCCAAAGTCCACTCCCAACCACCAGAAAACCCATCAGGAACTCAACAAAACGCAACAGAAACCCCAAAACACCTCAAAAACACCCCAAAAGCAAACCGGATCAGAAGAAAATACGTGATTTAACCCCAAGAAAACCCTTAAACCTACCTGATCTTCTCCAAATCCCAAAATCCACTCCCACCCACCATAAAACCCATTAGGGAACTCAACAAAACGCAACGGAAACCCAAAAACACGTCAAAAACACCCCAAAAAAGAACTGGATCAGAAGAAAAAAAAAAACAAAACTATGCATTTCCCTCCCAAACCACCCTAAACTCACCTGATCTTCTTCAAAACCCACAATCCACTCCCATTTAGCTTAACGACCAATGAGAACCCAACAAAACCCAACGGAGACCCCAAAACACGTCAAAAACACCCCAAAAAAGAACTGGTTCAACCCCAACAACGAAAGAAAACCCCAAAAGCCATAGATCCACACCAAAAATCCCCCTAAACCTACCTGATGTTCTCCAAAACCCACAATTTTCACTTTTCCACCATGATGACCACGGAAAACCCAACGAAACCCAATGGAGACAAAAAACATGTCAAAAAAAAAAAACAAAAAAACAAAAAAGAACAGGATCTCCCCAAAAAACAGAAGAAAAACCCAAATGCCATAGATCCACACCAAAAGTCCCCCTAAGCCTACCTGATGTTCTCCAAAACCCACAATTTACACTTTTTCACCAGGATGACCAACATGAACCAAACGAAAACCCAAAACGAGACACCAAAACACGTCAAAAACACCCCAGAAATAAAGGGATCACCCATAAACTGGAAGAAAATCCCCAAAAAGCACGGATCCAATCCCAAAACCACCCTAAACCTACCTGATGTTCTCCAAAACCCACAATTTACCATTTTCCACCACGATGACCAACGAGTAAACAACAAAACCCAACGGAGACCTCCAAAAACCTCAAAAATTTCCCAAAAAAGAGCAGGACCACCCCAAGAAACAGAAGAAAACACCAAAAAACATGACTCTGCCCCAAAAGTCCCCCTAAACCTACCTGATGTTCTCCAAAACCCACAATTTACAATTTTTCACTATGATGACCAACAAGAACCCAACTAAAACCCAACGGAGACCCCAAAACACGTCATAAACACCCCAAAAAAGAACAGGATCACCCAAAAAAAAACAGAAGAAAAGCCCAAATACCATGAATCCACCCCAAAATTCCCCTAAACCTACCTGAAGTTCTCCAAAACCCACAATTTACAATTTTCCACCACCATGACCACGGAAAACCCAAGGAATACCAACGGAGACCCCAAAACACCTCAAAAACACCCCAAAAAAGAACGGGATCACCCCCAAAAACGAAAGAAAATCCCCCAAAACCATAGATCCAATCCCAAAACCAACCTAAACCTACCTGATGTTCTCCAAAACCAACAATTTACCCTTTTCCACCATGATGACCACGGAAAACGCAACGAAACCCAATGGAGACCCCAAAACACGTCAAAAACACCCCCAAAATGAATTGGATCACCCCCCCCCAAAAAAAAAAAAAACAGAAGAAAACCCCATATATCAGGAATGCACCCCAAAAGTCCCCCTAAACCTACCTGATGTTCTCCAAAACCCACAATTTACACTTTTCCACCATGATGACAACGGAAAACCCAACGAAACCCAACGAAGAACCCAAAACACGTCAGAAACACCCCAAAAATGAATTCGATCACCCCAAAACTGGAACAAAATCCCCCAAAACCATAGATCCACCCCAAAAACACCCTAAATCTACCTGATGTTCTCCAAAACCCACAATTTACACTTTTCCACCATGATGACCACGGAAAACCCAACGAAACCAAACGGAGACCACAAAACACGTCAAAAACACGCCGAAAACCAACTGGATCACTAGAAAAAACAGAAGAAAACCCTAAAAACCATGAATCTGCCCCAAAAGTCCTCATAAACCTACCTGATGTTCTCCAAAACCCACAATTTACACTTTTCCACCATGATGACCACGGAAAACCCAACGAAACCCAACGGAGACCACAAAACACGTCAAAAACACCCCAAACAAGAATAGGATCACCCCCAAAACCAAAGAAAACCCCAAAAAGCACGGATCCAATCCCAAAACCACTCTAAACGTACCTGATGTTCTCCAAATCCAAATGTCCACTCCCAACCACCATAAAACCCATTAGGAACTCAACGAAACCCAACGGAAACCCCAAAACACCTCAAAAACACCCCAAAAAATAACTGAATCAGAAGAAAAAACACCAAAAACTATGAATTTCCCCGCAAAACCACCCTAAACTCACCTGATCTTCTTCAAAACCCACAATCCACTCCCATTTCCCTTAAGGACCAACGAGAATCCAACTAAAACCCAACGGAGACCCCAAAACAAGTCAAAAACACCCCAAACAAGAACGGAATCACCCCCAAAACTGGAAGAAAATCCCCAAAAAACATAGATCCACCCCAAAACGACACTAAACCTACCTGATGTTCTCCAAAACACGCAAGTTAAACTTTTCCAACATGATGAAAAACAAGAACCCAACAAAACCCAATGGAGACCCCAAAACATGTCAAAAACACCCCAAAAAAGAACGGGATCACCCCCAAAACTGGAAGAAAATTCCCCCCCCAAAAATTTACAATTTTCACCAGGATGACCAACATGAACCAAACGAAAACCCAAAACGAGACACCAAAACACGTCAAAAACACCCCAAAAAAGAAAGGGATCACCCATAAACTGGAAGAAAATCCCCAAAAAGCACAGATCCAATCCCAAAACCAGCCTAAACCTACCTGATCTTCTCCAAAACCCACAAATTTACCCTTTTCCACCATGATGACCATGGAAAACCCAACGAAACCCAATGGAGACAAAAAACATGTCAAAAAAAAAAAAAAAAAAAAAAAAAAAAAGAACAGGATCTCCCCAAAAAACAGAAGAAAAACCCAAATGCCATAGATCCACCCCAAAAGTCCCCCTAAGACTACCTGATGTTCTCCAAAACCCACAATTTACCCTTTTTCACAATGATGACCAACGAGAACCCAACAAAACCCAACGGACAACCCCAAAACACGTCAAAAACACCCCAAAAAAGAACAGGATCACCCCAAAAAACAGAAGAAAACCCCAAATACCATGAATCCACCCCAAAAGACCCCCTAAACCTACCTGAAGTTCTCCAAAACCCACAATTTACCCTTTTCCACAAAGATGCCAACAGAAAACCCAACAAAACCCAACAGAGACATCAAAACATGTCAAAAACACCCCAAAAAAGAACGGGAGAACCCCCAAAACTGGAAGAAAATCCCCAAAAAGCATAGATCCAATCCCAAAACCACCCTAAACCTACCTGATCTTCTCCAAATCCCAAAGTCCACTCCCAACCACCAGAAAACCCATTAGGAACTCAACAAAACGCAACAGAAACCCCAAAACACCTCAAAAACACCCCAAAAGCAAACCGGATCAGAAGAAAATACGTGATTTAACCCCAAGAAAACCCTTAAACCTACCTGATCTTCTCCAAATCCCAAAATCCACTCCCACCCACCATAAAACCCATTAGGAACTCAACAAAACGCAACGGAAACCCAAAAACACGTCAAAAACACCCCAAAAAAGAACTGGATCAGAAGAAAAAAAAAACAAAACTATGCATTTCCCTCCCAAATCACCCTAAACTCACCTGATCTTCTTCAAAACCCACAATCCACTCCCATTTAGCTTAACGACCAACGAGAACCCAACAAAACCCAACGGAGACCCCAAAACACGTCAAAAACACCCCAAAAAAGAACTGGTTCAACCCCAACAACGAAAGAAAACCCCAAAAGCCATAGATCCACACCAAAAATCCCCCTAAACCTACCTGATGTTCTCCAAAACCCACAATTTTCACTTTTCCACCATGATGACCACGGAAAACCCAACGAAACCCAATGGAGACAAAAAACATGTCAAAAAAAAAAAACAAAAAAACAAAAAAGAACAGGATCTCCCCAAAAAACAGAAGAAAAACCCAAATGCCATAGATCCACACCAAAAGTCCCCCTAAGCCTACCTGATGTTCTCCAAAACCCACAATTTACACTTTTTCACCAGGATGACCAACATGAACCAAACGAAAACCCAAAACGAGACACCAAAACACGTCAAAAACACCCCAGAAATAAAGGGATCACCCATAAACTGGAAGAAAATCCCCAAAAAGCACGGATCCAATCCCAAAACCACCCTAAACCTACCTGATGTTCTCCAAAACCCACAATTTACCATTTTCCACCACGATGACCAACGAGTAAACAACAAAACCCAACGGAGACCTCCAAAAACCTCAAAAATTTCCCAAAAAAGAGCAGGACCACCCCAAGAAACAGAAGAAAACACCAAAAAACATGACTCTGCCCCAAAAGTCCCCCTAAACCTACCTGATGTTCTCCAAAACCCACAATTTACAATTTTTCACTATGATGACCAACAAGAACCCAACTAAAACCCAACGGAGACCCCAAAACACGTCATAAACACCCCAAAAAAGAACAGGATCACCCAAAAAAAAACAGAAGAAAAGCCCAAATACCATGAATCCACCCCAAAATTCCCCTAAACCTACCTGAAGTTCTCCAAAACCCACAATTTACAATTTTCCACCACCATGACCACGGAAAACCCAAGGAATACCAACGGAGACCCCAAAACACCTCAAAAACACCCCAAAAAAGAACGGGATCACCCCCAAAAACGAAAGAAAATCCCCCAAAACCATAGATCCAATCCCAAAACCAACCTAAACCTACCTGATGTTCTCCAAAACCAACAATTTACCCTTTTCCACCATGATGACCACGGAAAACGCAACGAAACCCAATGGAGACCCCAAAACACGTCAAAAACACCCCCAAAATGAATTGGATCACCCCCCCCCAAAAAAAAAAAAAACAGAAGAAAACCCCATATATCAGGAATGCACCCCAAAAGTCCCCCTAAACCTACCTGATGTTCTCCAAAACCCACAATTTACACTTTTCCACCATGATGACAACGGAAAACCCAACGAAACCCAACGAAGAACCCAAAACACGTCAGAAACACCCCAAAAATGAATTCGATCACCCCAAAACTGGAACAAAATCCCCCAAAACCATAGATCCACCCCAAAAACACCCTAAATCTACCTGATGTTCTCCAAAACCCACAATTTACACTTTTCCACCATGATGACCACGGAAAACCCAACGAAACCAAACGGAGACCACAAAACACGTCAAAAACACGCCGAAAACCAACTGGATCACTAGAAAAAACAGAAGAAAACCCTAAAAACCATGAATCTGCCCCAAAAGTCCTCATAAACCTACCTGATGTTCTCCAAAACCCACAATTTACACTTTTCCACCATGATGACCACGGAAAACCCAACGAAACCCAACGGAGACCACAAAACACGTCAAAAACACCCCAAACAAGAATAGGATCACCCCCAAAACCAAAGAAAACCCCAAAAAGCACGGATCCAATCCCAAAACCACTCTAAACGTACCTGATGTTCTCCAAATCCAAATGTCCACTCCCAACCACCATAAAACCCATTAGGAACTCAACGAAACCCAACGGAAACCCCAAAACACCTCAAAAACACCCCAAAAAATAACTGAATCAGAAGAAAAAACACCAAAAACTATGAATTTCCCCGCAAAACCACCCTAAACTCACCTGATCTTCTTCAAAACCCACAATCCACTCCCATTTCCCTTAAGGACCAACGAGAATCCAACTAAAACCCAACGGAGACCCCAAAACAAGTCAAAAACACCCCAAACAAGAACGGAATCACCCCCAAAACTGGAAGAAAATCCCCAAAAAACATAGATCCACCCCAAAACGACACTAAACCTACCTGATGTTCTCCAAAACACGCAAGTTAAACTTTTCCAACATGATGAAAAACAAGAACCCAACAAAACCCAATGGAGACCCCAAAACATGTCAAAAACACCCCAAAAAAGAACGGGATCACCCCCAAAACTGGAAGAAAATTCCCCCCCCAAAAATTTACAATTTTCACCAGGATGACCAACATGAACCAAACGAAAACCCAAAACGAGACACCAAAACACGTCAAAAACACCCCAAAAAAGAAAGGGATCACCCATAAACTGGAAGAAAATCCCCAAAAAGCACAGATCCAATCCCAAAACCAGCCTAAACCTACCTGATCTTCTCCAAAACCCACAAATTTACCCTTTTCCACCATGATGACCATGGAAAACCCAACGAAACCCAATGGAGACAAAAAACATGTCAAAAAAAAAAAAAAAAAAAAAAAAAAAAGAACAGGATCTCCCCAAAAAACAGAAGAAAAACCCAAATGCCATAGATCCACCCCAAAAGTCCCCCTAAGACTACCTGATGTTCTCCAAAACCCACAATTTACCCTTTTTCACAATGATGACCAACGAGAACCCAACAAAACCCAACGGACAACCCCAAAACACGTCAAAAACACCCCAAAAAAGAACAGGATCACCCCAAAAAACAGAAGAAAACCCCAAATACCATGAATCCACCCCAAAAGACCCCCTAAACCTACCTGAAGTTCTCCAAAACCCACAATTTACCCTTTTCCACAAAGATGCCAACAGAAAACCCAACAAAACCCAACAGAGACATCAAAACATGTCAAAAACACCCCAAAAAAGAACGGGAGAACCCCCAAAACTGGAAGAAAATCCCCAAAAAGCATAGATCCAATCCCAAAACCACCCTAAACCTACCTGATCTTCTCCAAATCCCAAAGTCCACTCCCAACCACCAGAAAACCCATTAGGAACTCAACAAAACGCAACAGAAACCCCAAAACACCTCAAAAACACCCCAAAAGCAAACCGGATCAGAAGAAAATACGTGATTTAACCCCAAGAAAACCCTTAAACCTACCTGATCTTCTCCAAATCCCAAAATCCACTCCCACCCACCATAAAACCCATTAGGAACTCAACAAAACGCAACGGAAACCCAAAAACACGTCAAAAACACCCCAAAAAAGAACTGGATCAGAAGAAAAAAAAAACAAAACTATGCATTTCCCTCCCAAATCACCCTAAACTCACCTGATCTTCTTCAAAACCCACAATCCACTCCCATTTAGCTTAACGACCAACGAGAACCCAACAAAACCCAACGGAGACCCCAAAACACGTCAAAAACACCCCAAAAAAGAACTGGTTCAACCCCAACAACGAAAGAAAACCCCAAAAGCCATAGATCCACACCAAAAATCCCCCTAAACCTACCTGATGTTCTCCAAAACCCACAATTTACACTTTTCCACCATGATGACAACGGAAAACACAACGAAACCCAACGAAGAACCCAAAACACGTCAGAAACACCCCAAAAATGAATTCGATCACCCCAAACTGGAACAAAATCCCCCAAAACCACAGATCCACCCCAAAAACACCCTAAATCTACCTGATGTTCTCCAAAACCCACAATTTTCACTTTTCCACCATGATGACCACGGAAAACCCAACGAAACCCAACGGAGACCACAAAACACGTCAAAAACACCCCAAACAAGAACAGGATCACCCCCAAAACCAAAGAAAACCCCAAAAAGCACGGATCCAATCCCAAAACCACTCTAAACGCACCTGATGTTCTCCAAATCCAAATGTCCACTCCCAACCACCATAAAACCCATTAGGAACTCAACGAAACCCAACGGAAACCCCAAAACACCTCAAAAACACCCCAAAAAATAACTGAATCAGAAGAAAAAACACCAAAAACTATGAATTTCCCCACAAAACCACCCTAAACTCACCTGATCTTCTTCAAAACCCACAATCCACTCCCATTTCCCTTAAGGACCAACGAGAATCCAACTAAAACCCAACGGAGACCCCAAAACAAGTCAAAAACACCCCAAACAAGAACGGAATCACCCCCAAAACTGGAAGAAAATCCCCAAAAAACATAGATCCACCCCAAAACGACACTAAACCTACCTGATGTTCTCCAAAACACGCAAGTTAAACTTTTCCAACATGATGAAAAACAAGAATCCAACAAAACCCAACGGAGACCCCAAAACATGTCAAAAACACCCCAAAAAAGAACGGGATCACCCCCAAAACTGGAAGAAAATTCCTCCCTAAAAATTTACAATTTTCACCAGGATGACCAACATGAACCAAACGAAAACCCAAAAGGAGACACCAAAACACGTCAAAAACACCCCAAAAAAGAAAGGGATCACCCATAAACTGGAAGAAAATCCCCAAAAAGCACAAATCCAATCCCAAAACCACCCTAAACCTACCTGATGTTCTCCAAAACCCACAAATTTACCCTTTTCCACCATGATGACCACGGAAAACCCAACGAAACCCAATGGAGACAAAAAACATGTCAAAAAAAAAAAAAAAAAAAAAAAAAAAAAAAGAACAGGATCTCCCCAAAAAACAGAAGAAAAACCCAAATGCCATAGATCCACACCAAAAGTCCCCCTAAGCCTACCTGATGTTCTCCAAAACCCACAATTTACACTTTCTCACCAGGATGACCAACATGAACCAAACGAAAACCCAAAACGAGACACCAAAACACGTCAAAAACACCCCAAAAATAAAGGGATCACCCATAAACTGGAAGAAAATCCCCAAAAAGCACGGATCCAATCCCAAAACCACCCTAAACCTACCTGATGTTCTCCAAAACCCACAATTTACCATTTTCCACCACGATGACCAACGAGTAAACAACAAAACCCAACGGAGACCTCCAAAAACCTCAAAAATTTCCCAAAAAAGAGCAGGACCACCCCAAGAAACAGAAGAAAACACCAAAAAACATGACTCTGCCCCAAAAGTCCCCCTAAACCTACCTGATGTTCTCCAAAACCCACAATTTACAATTTTTCACTATGATGACCAACAAGAACCCAACTAAAACCCAACGGAGACCCCAAAACACGTCATAAACACCCCAAAAAAGAACAGGATCACCCAAAAAAAAACAGAAGAAAAGCCCAAATACCATGAATCCACCCCAAAATTCCCCTAAACCTACCTGAAGTTCTCCAAAACCCACAATTTACAATTTTCCACCACCATGACCACGGAAAACCCAAGGAATACCAACGGAGACCCCAAAACACCTCAAAAACACCCCAAAAAAGAACGGGATCACCCCCAAAAACGAAAGAAAATCCCCCAAAACCATAGATCCAATCCCAAAACCAACCTAAACCTACCTGATGTTCTCCAAAACCAACAATTTACCCTTTTCCACCATGATGACCACGGAAAACGCAACGAAACCCAATGGAGACCCCAAAACACGTCAAAAACACCCCCAAAATGAATTGGATCACCCCCCCCCAAAAAAAAAAAAAACAGAAGAAAACCCCATATATCAGGAATCCACCCCAAAAGTCCCCCTAAACCTACCTGATGTTCTCCAAAACCCACAATTTACACTTTTCCACCATGATGACAACGGAAAACACAACGAAACCCAACGAAGAACCCAAAACACGTCAGAAACACCCCAAAAATGAATTCGATCACCCCAAAACTGGAACAAAATCCCCCAAAACCATAGATCCACCCCAAAAACACCCTAAACCTACCTGATGTTCTCCAAAACCCACAATTTACACTTTTCCACCATGATGACCACGGAAAACCCAACGAAACCCAACGGAGACCACAAAACACGTCAAAAACACGCCGAAAACCAACTGGATCACTAGAAAAAACAGAAGAAAACCCTAAAAACCATGAATCTGCCCCAAAAGTCCTCATAAACCTACCTGATGTTCTCCAAAACCCACAATTTACACTTTTCCACCATGATGACCACGGAAAACCCAACGAAACCCAACGGAGACCACAAAACACGTCAAAAACACCCCAAACAAGAACAGGATCACCCCCAAAACCAAAGAAAACCCCAAAAAGCACGGATCCAATCCCAAAACCACTCTAAACGTACCTGATGTTCTCCAAATCCAAATGTCCACTCCCAACCACCATAAAACCCATTAGGAACTCAACGAAACCCAACGGAAACCCCAAAACACCTCAAAAACACCCCAAAAAATAACTGAATCAGAAGAAAAAACACCAAAAACTATGAATTTCCCCGCAAAACCACCCTAAACTCACCTGATCTTTTCAAAACCCACAATCCACTCCCATTTCCCTTAAGGACCAACGAGAATCCAACTAAAACCCAACGGAGACCCCAAAACAAGTCAAAAACACCACAAACAAGAACGGGATAACCCCTAAAAAAGAAAGAAAACCCCAAAAAAACATAGATCCACCCCAAAACCACACTAAACCTACCTGATGTTCTCCAAATCCCAAAGTCCACTCCCAACAAACTTAAAACACATTAGGAAATCAACAAAACGCAACAGAAACCCCAAAACACGTCAAAAACACCACCAAAAAAAGCGGGATCACCCCCAAAACCGAAAGAAAACCCTAAAAGCCGTTGATCCACCCCAAAAGTCCCCCTAAACCTACCTGATGTTCTCCAATACCCACAATTTACCCGTTTTCACCATGATGAACAACAAGAACCCAACAAAAACCAACGGAGACCCAAAAACACGTCAAAAATACCCCAAAAAATAACTGAATCAGAAGAAAAAACACCAAAAACTATGAATTTCCCCACAAAACCACCCTAAACTCACCTGATCTTCTTCAAAACCCACAATCCACTCCCATTTCCCTTAAGGACCAACGAGAATCCAACTAAAACCCAACGGAGACCCCAAAACAAGTCAAAAACACCCCAAACAAGAACGGAATCACCCCCAAAACTGGAAGAAAATCCCCAAAAAACATAGATCCACCCCAAAACGACACTAAACCTACCTGATGTTCTCCAAAACACGCAAGTTAAACTTTTCCAACATGATGAAAAACAAGAACCCAACAAAACCCAATTGCGACCCCAAAACATGTCAAAAACACCCCAAAAAAGAACGGGATCACCCCCAAAACTGGAAGAAAATTCCCCCCCCAAAAATTTACAATTTTCACCAGGATGACCAACATGAACCAAACGAAAACCCAAAACGAGACACCAAAACACGTCAAAAACACCCCAAAAAAGAAAGGGATCACCCATAAACTGGAAGAAAATCCCCAAAAAGCACAGATCCAATCCCAAAACCAGCCTAAACCTACCTGATCTTCTCCAAAACCCACAAATTTACCCTTTTCCACCATGATGACCATGGAAAACCCAACGAAACCCAATGGAGACAAAAAACATGTCAAAAAAAAAAAAAAAAAAAAAAAAAAAAAAAAAGAACAGGATCTCCCCAAAAAACAGAAGAAAAACCCAAATGCCATAGATCCACCCCAAAAGTCCCCCTAAGACTACCTGATGTTCTCCAAAACCCACAATTTACCCTTTTTCACAATGATGACCAACGAGAACCCAACAAAACCCAACGGACAACCCCAAAACACGTCAAAAACACCCCAAAAAAGAACAGGATCACCCCAAAAAACAGAAGAAAACCCCAAATACCATGAATCCACCCCAAAAGACCCCCTAAACCTACCTGAAGTTCTCCAAAACCCACAATTTACCCTTTTCCACAAAGATGCCAACAGAAAACCCAACAAAACCCAACAGAGACATCAAAACATGTCAAAAACACCCCAAAAAAGAACGGGAGAACCCCCAAAACTGGAAGAAAATCCCCAAAAAGCATAGATCCAATCCCAAAACCACCCTAAACCTACCTGATCTTCTCCAAATCCCAAAGTCCACTCCCAACCACCAGAAAACCCATTAGGAACTCAACAAAACGCAACAGAAACCCCAAAACACCTCAAAAACACCCCAAAAGCAAACCGGATCAGAAGAAAATACGTGATTTAACCCCAAGAAAACCCTTAAACCTACCTGATCTTCTCCAAATCCCAAAATCCACTCCCACCCACCATAAAACCCATTAGGAACTCAACAAAACGCAACGGAAACCCAAAAACACGTCAAAAACACCCCAAAAAAGAACTGGATCAGAAGAAAAAAAAAACAAAACTATGCATTTCCCTCCCAAATCACCCTAAACTCACCTGATCTTCTTCAAAACCCACATTCCACTCCCATTTAGCTTAACGACCAATGAGAACCCAACAAAACCCAACGGAGACCCCAAAACACGTCAAAAACACCCCAAAAAAGAACTGGTTCAACCCCAACAACGAAAGAAAACCCCAAAAGCCATAGATCCACACCAAAAATCCCCCTAAACCTACCTGATGTTCTTCAAAACCCACAATTTACACTTTTCCACCATGATGACAACGGAAAACACAACGAAACCCAACGAAGAACCCAAAACACGTCAGAAACACCCCAAAAATGAATTCGATCACCCCAAACTAGAACAAAATCCCCCAAAACCACAGATCCACCCCAAAAACACCCTAAATCTACCTGATGTTCTCCAAAACCCACAATTTTCACTTTTCCACCATGATGACCACGGAAAACCCAACGAAACCCAACGGAGACCACAAAACACGTCAAAAACACCCCAAACAAGAACAGGATCACCCCCAAAACCAAAGAAAACCCCAAAAAGCACGGATCCAATCCCAAAACCACTCTAAACGCACCTGATGTTCTCCAAATCCAAATGTCCACTCCCAACCACCATAAAACCCATTAGGAACTCAACGAAACCCAACAGAAACCCCAAAACACGTTAAAAACACCCCAAAAAATAACTGAATCAGAAGAAAAAACACCAAAAACTATGAATTTCCCCACAAAACCACCCTAAACTCACCTGATCTTCTTCAAAACCCACAATCCACTCCCATTTCCCTTAAGGACCAACGAGAATCCAACTAAAACCCAACGGAGACCCCAAAACAAGTCAAAAACACCCCAAACAAGAACGGAATCACCCCCAAAACTGGAAGAAAATCCCCAAAAAACATAGATCCACCCCAAAACGACACTAAACCTACCTGATGTTCTCCAAAACACGCAAGTTAAACTTTTCCAACATGATGAAAAACAAGAACCCAACAAAACCCAATTGCGACCCCAAAACATGTCAAAAACACCCCAAAAAAGAACGGGATCACCCCCAAAACTGGAAGAAAATTCCCCCCCCAAAAATTTACAATTTTCACCAGGATGACCAACATGAACCAAACGAAAACCCAAAACGAGACACCAAAACACGTCAAAAACACCCCAAAAAAGAAAGGGATCACCCATAAACTGGAAGAAAATCCCCAAAAAGCACAGATCCAATCCCAAAACCAGCCTAAACCTACCTGATCTTCTCCAAAACCCACAAATTTACCCTTTTCCACCATGATGACCATGGAAAACCCAACGAAACCCAATGGAGACAAAAAACATGTCAAAAAAAAAAAAAAAAAAAAAAAAAAAAAAAAAAAAAAGAACAGGATCTCCCCAAAAAACAGAAGAAAAACCCAAATGCCATAGATCCACCCCAAAAGTCCCCCTAAGACTACCTGATGTTCTCCAAAACCCACAATTTACACTTTTTCACAATGATGACCAACGAGAACCCAACAAAACCCAACGGACAACCCCAAAACACGTCAAAAACACCCCAAAAAAGAACAGGATCACCCCAAAAAACAGAAGAAAACCCCAAATACCATGAATCCACCCCAAAAGACCCCCTAAACCTACCTGAAGTTCTCCAAAACCCACAATTTACCCTTTTCCACCAAGATGCCAACAGAAAACCCAACAAAACCCAACAGAGACATCAAAACATGTCAAAAACACCCCAAAAAAGAACGGGAGAACCCCCAAAACTGGAAGAAAATCCCCAAAAAGCATAGATCCAATCCCAAAACCACCCTAAACCTACCTGATCTTCTCCAAATCCCAAAGTCCACTCCCAACCACCAGAAAACCCATTAGGAACTCAACAAAACGCAACAGAAACCCCAAAACACCTCAAAAACACCCCAAAAGCAAACCGGATCAGAAGAAAATACGTGATTTAACCCCAAGAAAACCCTTAAACCTACCTGATCTTCTCCAAATCCCAAAATCCACTCCCACCCACCATAAAACCCATTAGGAACTCAACAAAACGCAACGGAAACCCAAAAACACGTCAAAAACACCCCAAAAAAGAACTGGATCAGAAGAAAAAAAAAACAAAACTATGCATTTCCCTCCCAAATCACCCTAAACTCACCTGATCTTCTTCAAAACCCACAATCCACTCCCATTTAGCTTAACGACCAACGAGAACCCAACAAAACCCAACGGAGACCCCAAAACACGTCAAAAACACCCCAAAAAAGAACTGGTTCAACCCCAACAACGAAAGAAAACCCCAAAAGCCATAGATCCACACCAAAAATCCCCCTAAACCTACCTGATGTTCTTCAAAACCCACAATTTACACTTTTCCACCATGATGACAACGGAAAACACAACGAAACCCAACGAAGAACCCAAAACACGTCAGAAACACCCCAAAAATGAATTCGATCACCCCAAACTAGAACAAAATCCCCCAAAACCACAGATCCACCCCAAAAACACCCTAAATCTACCTGATGTTCTCCAAAACCCACAATTTTCACTTTTCCACCATGATGACCACGGAAAACCCAACGAAACCCAACGGAGACCACAAAACACGTCAAAAACACCCCAAAAAAGAACGGGATCACCCCCAAAAACGAAAGAAAATCCCCCAAAACCATAGATCCAATCCCAAAACCAACCTAAACCTACCTGATGTTCTCCAAAACCAACAATTTACCCTTTTCCACCATGATGACCACGGAAAACGCAACGAAACCCAATGGAGACCCCAAAACACGTCAAAAACACCCCCAAAATGAATTGGATCACCCCCCCCCAAAAAAAAAAAAAACAGAAGAAAACCCCATATATCAGGAATGCACCCCAAAAGTCCCCCTAAACCTACCTGATGTTCTCCAATACCCACAATTTACACTTTTCCACCATGATGACAACGGAAAACACAACGAAACCCAACGAAGAACCCAAAACACGTCAGAAACACCCCAAAAATGAATTCGATCACCCCAAACTGGAACAAAATCCCCCAAAACCACAGATCCACCCCAAAAACACCCTAAACCTACCTGATGTTCTCCAAAACCCACAATTTTCACTTTTCCACCATGATGACCACGGAAAACCCAACGAAACCCAACGGAGACCACAAAACACGTCAAAAACACCCCAAACAAGAACAGGATCACCCCCAAAACCAAAGAAAACCCCAAAAAGCACGGATCCAATCCCAAAACCACTCTAAACGCACCTGATGTTCTCCAAATCCAAATGTCCACTCCCAACCACCATAAAACCCATTAGGAACTCAACGAAACCCAACGGAAACCCCAAAACACCTCAAAAACACCCCAAAAAATAACTGAATCAGAAGAAAAAACACCAAAAACTATGAATTTCCCCGCAAAACCACCCTAAACTCACCTGATCTTCTTCAAAACCCACAATCCACTCCCATTTCCCTTAAGGACCAACGAGAATCCAACTAAAACCCAACGGAGACCCCAAAACAAGTCAAAAACACCCCAAACAAGAACGGAATCACCCCCAAAACTGGAAGAAAATCCCCAAAAAACATAGATCCACCCCAAAACGACACTAAACCTACCTGATGTTCTCCAAAACACGCAAGTTAAACTTTTCCAACATGATGAAAAACAAGAATCCAACAAAACCCAACGGAGACCCCAAAACATGTCAAAAACACCCCAAAAAAGAACGGGATCACCCCCAAAACTGGAAGAAAATTCCTCCCTAAAAATTTACAATTTTCACCAGGATGACCAACATGAACCAAACGAAAACCCAAAACGAGACACCAAAACACGTCAAAAACACCCCAAAAAAGAAAGGGATCACCCATAAACTGGAAGAAAATCCCCAAAAAGCACAAATCCAATCCCAAAACCACCCTAAACCTACCTGATGTTCTCCAAAACCCACAAATTTACCCTTTTCCACCATGATGACCACGGAAAACCCAACGAAACCCAATGGAGACAAAAAACATGTCAAAAAAAAAAAAAAAAAAAAAAAAAAAAAGAACAGGATCTCCCCAAAAAACAGAAGAAAAACCCAAATGCCATAGATCCACACCAAAAGTCCCCCTAAGCCTACCTGATGTTCTCCAAAACCCACAATTTACACTTTCTCACCAGGATGACCAACATGAACCAAACGAAAACCCAAAACGAGACACCAAAACACGTCAAAAACACCCCAAAAATAAAGGGATCACCCATAAACTGGAAGAAAATCCCCAAAAAGCACGGATCCAATCCCAAAACCACCCTAAACCTACCTGATGTTCTCCAAAACCCACAATTTACCATTTTCCACCACGATGACCAACGAGTAAACAACAAAACCCAACGGAGACCTCCAAACACCTCAAAAATTTCCCAAAAAAGAGCAGGACCACCCCAAGAAACAGAAGAAAACACCAAAAAACATGACTCTGCCCCAAAAGTCCCCCTAAACCTACCTGATGTTCTCCAAAACCCACAATTTACAATTTTTCACTATGATGACCAACAAGAACCCACCTAAAACCCAACGGAGACCCCAAAACACGTCATAAACACCCCAAAAAAGAACAGGATCACCCAAAAAAAAACAGAAGAAAAGCCCAAATACCATGAATCCACCCCAAAATTCCCCTAAACCTACCTGAAGTTCTCCAAAACCCACAATTTACAATTTTCCACCACCATGACCACGGAAAACCCAAGGAATACCAACGGAGACCCCAAAACACCTCAAAAACACCCCAAAAAAGAACGGGATCACCCCCAAAAACGAAAGAAAATCCCCCAAAACCATAGATCCAATCCCAAAACCAACCTAAACCTACCTGATGTTCTCCAAAACCAACAATTTACCCTTTTCCACCATGATGACCACGGAAAACGCAACGAAACCCAATGGAGACCCCAAAACACGTCAAAAACACCCCCAAAATGAATTGGATCACCCCCCCCCCAAAAAAAAAAAAAAAACAGAAGAAAACCCCATATATCAGGAATCCACCCCAAAAGTCCCCCTAAACCTACCTGATGTTCTCCAATACCCACAATTTACCCGTTTTCACCATGATGAACAACAAGAACCCAACAAAAACCAACGGAGACCCAAAAACACGTCAAAAACACCCCAAAAAATAACTGAATCAGAAGAAAAAACACCAAAAACTATGAATTTCCCCACAAAACCACCCTAAACTCACCTGATCTTCTTCAAAACCCACAATCCACTCCCATTTCCCTTAAGGACCAACGAGAATCCAACTAAAACCCAACGGAGACCCCAAAACAAGTCAAAAACACCCCAAACAAGAACGGAATCACCCCCAAAACTGGAAGAAAATCCCCAAAAAACATAGATCCACCCCAAAACCACACTAAACCTACCTGATGTTCTCCAAAACACGCAATTTAAACTTTTCCAACATGATGAAAAACAAGAACCCAACAAAACCCAACGGAGACCCCAAAACATGTCAAAAACACCCCAAAAAAGAACGGGATCACCCCCAAAACTGGAAGAAAATTCCCCCCCCAAAAATTTACAATTTTCACCAGGATGACCAACATGAACCAAACGAAAACCCAAAACGAGACACCAAAACACGTCAAAAACACCCCAAAAAAGAAAGGGATCACCCATAAACTGGAAGAAAATCCCCAAAAAGCACAGATCCAATCCCAAAACCAGCCTAAACCTACCTGATCTTCTCCAAAACCCACAAATTTACCCTTTTCCACCATGATGACCATGGAAAACCCAACGAAACCCAATGGAGACAAAAAACATGTCAAAAAAAAAAAAAAAAAAAAAAAAAAAAAAAAAAAAAAAAGAACAGGATCTCCCCAAAAAACAGAAGAAAAACCCAAATGCCATAGATCCACCCCAAAAGTCCCCCTAAGACTACCTGATGTTCTCCAAAACCCACAATTTACCCTTTTTCACAATGATGACCAACGAGAACCCAACAAAACCCAACGGACAACCCCAAAACACGTCAAAAACACCCCAAAAAAGAACAGGATCACCCCAAAAAACAGAAGAAAACCCCAAATACCATGAATCCACCCCAAAAGTCCCCCTAAACCTACCTGAAGTTCTCCAAAACCCACAATTTACCCTTTTCCACCAAGATGCCAACAGAAAACCCAACAAAACCCAACAGAGACATCAAAACATGTCAAAAACACCCCAAAAGAGAACGGGAGAACCCCCAAAACTGGAAGAAAATCCCCAAAAAGCATGGATCCAATCCCAAAACCACCCTAAACCTACCTGATCTTCTCCAAATCCCAAAGTCCACTCCCAACCACCAGAAAACCCATTAGGAACTCAACAAAACGCAACGGAAACCCAAAAACACGTCAAAAACACCCCAAAAAAGAACTGGATCAGAAGAAAAAAAAAACAAAACTATGCATTTCCCTCCCAAATCACCCTAAACTCACCTGATCTTCTTCAAAACCCACAATCCACTCCCATTTAGCTTAACGACCAACGAGAACCCAACAAAACCCAACGGAGACCCCAAAACACGTCAAAAACACCCCAAAAAAGAACTGGTTCAACCCCAACAACGAAAGAAAACCCCAAAAGCCATAGATCCACACCAAAAGTCCCCCTAAACCTACCTGATGTTCTCCAAAACCCACAATTTACACTTTTCCACCATGATGACAACGGAAAACCCAACGAAACCCAACGAAGAACCCAAAACACGTCAGAAACACCCCAAAAATGAATTCGATCACCCCAAAACTGGAACAAAATCCCCCAAAACCATAGATCCACCCCAAAAACACCCTAAATCTACCTGATGTTCTCCAAAACCCACAATTTACACTTTTCCACCATGATGACCACGGAAAACCCAACGAAACCCAACGGAGACCACAAAACACGTCAAAAACACCCCAAACAAGAACAGGATCACCCCCAAAACCAAAGAAAACCCCAAAAAGCACGGATCCAATCCCAAAACCACTCTAAACGTACCTGATGTTCTCCAAATCCAAATGTCCACTCCCAACCACCATAAAACCCATTAGGAACTCAACGAAACCCAACGGAAACCCCAAAACACCTCAAAAACACCCCAAAAAATAACTGAATCAGAAGAAAAAACACCAAAAACTATGAATTTCCCCGCAAAACCACCCTAAACTCACCTGATCTTTTCAAAACCCACAATCCACTCCCATTTCCCTTAAGGACCAACGAGAATCCAACTAAAACCCAACGGAGACCCCAAAACAAGTCAAAAACACCACAAACAAGAACAGGATAACCCCTAAAAAAGAAAGAAAACCCCAAAAAAACATACATCCACCCCAAAACCACACTAAACCTACCTGATCTTCTCCAAATCCCAAAGTCCACTCCCAACCACCAGAAAACCCATTAGGAACTCAACAAAACGCAACAGAAACCCCAAAACACCTCAAAAACACCCCAAAAGCAAACCGGATCAGAAGAAAATACGTGATTTAACCCCAAGAAAACCCTTAAACCTACCTGATCTTCTCCAAATCCCAAAATCCACTCCCACCCACCATAAAACCCATTAGGAACTCAACAAAACGCAACGGAAACCCAAAAACACGTCAAAAACACCCCAAAAAAGAACTGGATCAGAAGAAAAAAAAAACAAAACTATGCATTTCCCTCCCAAATCACCCTAAACTCACCTGATCTTCTTCAAAACCCACAATCCACTCCCATTTAGCTTAACGACCAACGAGAACCCAACAAAACCCAACGGAGACCCCAAAACACGTCAAAAACACCCCAAAAAAGAACTGGTTCAACCCCAACAACGAAAGAAAACCCCAAAAGCCATAGATCCACACCAAAAATCCCCCTAAACCAACCTGATGTTCTCCAAAACCCACAATTTTCACTTTTCCACCATGATGACCATGGAAAACCCAACGAAACCCAATGGAGACAAAAAACATGTCAAAAAAAAAAAAAAAAAAAAAAAAAAAAAAACAAAAAAGAACAGGATCTCCCCAAAAAACAGAAGAAAAACCCAAATGCCATAGATCCACCCTAAAAGTCCCCCTAAGCCTACCTGATGTTCTCCAAAACCCACAATTTACACTTTCTCACCAGGATGACCAACATGAACCAAACGAAAACCCAAAACGAGACACCAAAACACGTCAAAAACACCCCAAAAATAAAGGGATCACCCATAAACTGGAAGAAAATCCCCAAAAAGCACGGATCCAATCCCAAAACCACCCTAAACCTACCTGATGTTCTCCAAAACCCACAATTTACCATTTTCCACCACGATGACCAACGAGTAAACAACAAAACCCAACGGAGACCTCCAAACACCTCAAAAATTTCCCAAAAAAGAGCAGGACCACCCCAAGAAACAGAAGAAAACACCAAAAAACATGACTCTGCCCCAAAAGTCCCCCTAAACCTACCTGATGTTCTCCAAAAGCCACAATTTACACTTTTTCACTATGATGACCAACAAGAACCCACCTAAAACCCAACGGAGACCCCAAAACACGTCATAAACACCCCAAAAAAGAACAGGATCACCCAAAAAAAAACAGAAGAAAAGCCCAAATACCATGAATCCACCCCAAAATTCCCCTAAACCTACCTGAAGTTCTCCAAAACCCACAATTTACAATTTTCCACCACCATGACCACGGAAAACCCAAGGAATACCAACGGAGACCCCAAAACACCTCAAAAACACCCCAAAAAAGAACGGGATCACCCCCAAAAACGAAAGAAAATCCCCCAAAACCATAGATCCAATCCCAAAACCAACCTAAACCTACCTGATATTCTCCAAAACCAACAATTTACCCTTTTCCACCATGATGACCACGGAAAACGCAACGAAACCCAATGGAGACCCCAAAACACGTAAAAAACACCCCCAAAATGAATTGGATCACCCCCCCCCAAAAAAAAAAAAAAACAGAAGAAAACCCCATATATCAGGAATCCACCCCAAAAGTCCCCCTAAACCTACCTGATGTTCTCCAATACCCACAATTTACCCGTTTTCACCATGATGAACAACAAGAACCCAACAAAAACCAACGGAGACCCAAAAACACGTCAAAAACACCCCAAAAAATAACTGAATCAGAAGAAAAAACACCAAAAACTATGAATTTCCCCGCAAAACCACCCTAAACTCACCTGATCTTCTTCAAAACCCACAATCCACTCCCATTTCCCTTAAGGACCAACGAGAATCCAACTAAAACCCAACGGAGACCCCAAAACAAGTCAAAAACACCCCAAACAAGAACGGAATCACCCCCAAAACTGGAAGAAAATCCCCCAAAAACATAGATCCACCCCAAAACCACACTAAACCTACCTGATGTTCTCCAAAACACGCAATTTAAACTTTTCCAACATGATGAAAAACAAGAACCCAACAAAACCCAACGGAGACCCCAAAACATGTCAAAAACACCCCAAAAAAGAACGGGATCACCCCCAAAACTGGAAGAAAATTCCCCCCCCAAAAATTTACAATTTTCACCAGGATGACCAACATGAACCAAACGAAAACCCAAAACGAGACACCAAAACACGTCAAAAACACCCCAAAAAAGAAAGGGATCACCCATAAACTGGAAGAAAATCCCCAAAAAGCACAGATCCAATCCCAAAACCAGCCTAAACCTACCTGATCTTCTCCAAAACCCACAAATTTACCCTTTTCCACCATGATGACCATGGAAAACCCAACGAAACCCAATGGAGACAAAAAACATGTCAAAAAAAACAAAAAAAACAAAAAAAAACAAAAAACCAAAAAAGAACAGGATCTCCCCAAAAAACAGAAGAAAAACCCAAATGCCATAGATCCACCCCAAAAGTCCCCCTAAGCCTACCTGATGTTCTCCAAAACCCACAATTTACCCTTTTTCACAATGATGACCAACGAGAACCCAACAAAACCCAACGGACAACCCCAAAACACGTCAAAAACACACCAAAAAAGAACAGGATCACCCCAAAAAACAGAAGAAAACCCCAAATACCATGAATCCACCCCAAAAGTCCCCCTAAACCTACCTGAAGTTCTCCAAAACCCACAATTTACCCTTTTCCACAAAGATGCCAACAGAAAACCCAACAAAACCCAACAGAGACATCAAAACATGTCAAAAACACCCCAAAAGAGAACGGGAGAACCCCCAAAACTGGAAGAAAATCCCCAAAAAGCATGGATCCAATCCCAAAACCACCCTAAACCTACCTGATCTTCTCCAAATCCCAAAGTCCACTCCCAACCACCAGAAAACCCATTAGGAACTCAACAAAACGCAACAGAAACCCCAAAACACCTCAAAAACACCCCAAAAGCAAACCGGATCAGAAGAAAATACGTGATTTAACCCCAAGAAAACCCTTAAACCTACCTGATCTTCTCCAAATCCCAAAATCCACTCCCACCCACCATAAAACCCATTAGGAACTCAACAAAACGCAACGGAAACCCAAAAACACGTCAAAAACACCCCAAAAAAGAACTGGATCAGAAGAAAAAAAAAACAAAACTATGCATTTCCCTCCCAAATCACCCTAAACTCACCTGATCTTCTTCAAAACCCACAATCCACTCCCATTTAGCTTAACGACCAACGAGAACCCAACAAAACCCAACGGAGACCCCAAAACACGTCAAAAACACCCCAAAAAAGAACTGGTTCAACCCCAACAACGAAAGAAAACCCCAAAAGCCATAGATCCACACCAAAAGTCCCCCTAAGCATACCTGATGTTCTCCAAAACCCACAATTTACCCTTTTTCACAATGATGACCAACGAGAACCCAACAAAACCCAACGGACAACCCCAAAACACGTCAAAAACACCCCAAAAAAGAACAGGATCACCCCAAAAAACAGAAGAAAACCCCAAATACCATGAATCCACCCCAAAAGTCCCGCTAAACCTACCTGAAGTTCTCCAAAACCCACAATTTACCCTTTTCCACCAAGATGCCAACAGAAAACCCAACAAAACCCAACAGAGACATCAAAACATGTCAAAAACACCCCAAACAAGAACAGGATCACCCCCAAAACCAAAGAAAACTCCAAAAAGCACGGATCCAATCCCAAAACCACTCTAAACGTACCTGATGTTCTCCAAATCCAAATGTCCACTCCCAACCACCATAAAACCCATTAGGAACTCAACGAAACCCAACGGAAACCCCAAAACACCTCAAAAACACCCCAAAAAATAACTGAATCAGAAGAAAAAACACCAAAAACTATGAATTTCCCCGCAAAACCACCCTAAACTCACCTGATCTTCTTCAAAACCCACAATCCACTCCCATTTCCCTTAAGGACCAACGAGAATCCAACTAAAACCCAACGGAGACCCCAAAACAAGTCAAAAACACCCCAAACAAGAACGGAATCACCCCCAAAACTGGAAGAAAATCCCCAAAAAACATAGATCCACCCCAAAACGACACTAAACCTACCTGATCTTCTCCAAATCCCAAAGTCCACTCCCAACCACCAGAAAACCCATCAGGAACTCAACAAAACGCAACAGAAACCCCAAAACACCTCAAAAACACCCCAAAAGCAAACCGGATCAGAAGAAAATACGTGATTTAACCCCAAGAAAACCCTTAAACCTACCTGATCTTCTCCAAATCCCAAAATCCACTCCCACCCACCATAAAACCCATTAGGGAACTCAACAAAACGCAACGGAAACCCAAAAACACGTCAAAAACACCCCAAAAAAGAACTGGATCAGAAGAAAAAAAAAAACAAAACTATGCATTTCCCTCCCAAACCACCCTAAACTCACCTGATCTTCTTCAAAACCCACAATCCACTCCCATTTAGCTTAACGACCAATGAGAACCCAACAAAACCCAACGGAGACCCCAAAACACGTCAAAAACACCCCAAAAAAGAACTGGTTCAACCCCAACAACGAAAGAAAACCCCAAAAGCCATAGATCCACACCAAAAATCCCCCTAAACCTACCTGATGTTCTCCAAAACCCACAATTTACACTTTTCCACCATGATGACAACGGAAAACACAACGAAACCCAACGAAGAACCCAAAACACATCAGAAACACCCCAAAAATGAATTCGATCACCCCAAACTGGAACAAAATCCCCCAAAACCACAGATCCACCCCAAAAACACCCTAAATCTACCTGATGTTCTCCAAAACCCACAATTTTCACTTTTCCACCATGATGACCACGGAAAACCCAACGAAACCCAACGGAGACAAAAAACATGTCAAAAAAAAAAAAAAAAAAACAAAAAAGAACAGGATCTCCCCAAAAAACAGAAGAAAAACCCAAATGCCATAGATCCACACCAAAAGTCCCCCTAAGCCTACCTGATGTTCTCCAAAACCCACAATTTACACTTTTTCACCAGGATGACCAACATGAACCAAACGAAAACCCAAAACGAGACACCAAAACACGTCAAAAACACCCCAGAAATAAAGGGATCACCCATAAACTGGAAGAAAATCCCCAAAAAGCACGGATCCAATCCCAAAACCACCCTAAACCTACCTGATGTTCTCCAAAACCCACAATTTACCATTTTCCACCACGATGACCAACGAGTAAACAACAAAACCCAACGGAGACCTCCAAACACCTCAAAAATTTCCCAAAAAAGAGCAGGACCACCCCAAGAAACAGAAGAAAACACCAAAAAACATGACTCTGCCCCAAAAGTCCCCCTAAACCTACCTGATGTTCTCCAAAAGCCACAATTTACACTTTTTCACCATGATGACCAACAAGAACCCAACTAAAACCCAACGGAGACCCCAAAACACGTCATAAACACCCCAAAAAAGAACAGGATCACCCAAAAAAAAACAGAAGAAAAGCCCAAATACCATGAATCCACCCCAAAATTCCCCTAAACCTACCTGAAGTTCTCCAAAACCCACAATTTACAATTTTCCACCACCATGACCACGGAAAACCCAAGGAATACCAACGGAGACCCCAAAACACCTCAAAAACACCCCAAAAAAGAACGGGATCACCCCCAAAAACGAAAGAAAATCCCCCAAAACCATAGATCCAATCCCAAAACCAACCTAAACCTACCTGATGTTCTCCAAACCAACAATTTACCCTTTTCCACCATGATGACCACGGAAAACGCAACGAAACCCAATGGAGACCCCAAAAAACGTCAAAAACACCCCCAAAATGAATTGGATCACCCCCCCCCAAAAAAAAAAAAAAACAGAAGAAAACCCCATATATCAGGAATGCACCCCAAAAGTCCCCCTAAACCTACCTGATGTTCTCCAAAACCCACAATTTACACTTTTCCACCATGATGACAACGGAAAACCCAACGAAACCCAACGAAGAACCCAAAACACGTCAGAAACACCCCAAAAATGAATTCGATCACCCCAAAACTGGAACAAAATCCCCCAAAACCATAGATCCACCCCAAAAACACCCTAAATCTACCTGATGTTCTCCAAAACCCACAATTTACACTTTTCCACCATGATGATCACGGAAAACCCAACGAAACCCAACGGAGACCACAAAACACGTCAAAAACACGCCGAAATCCAACTGGATCACTAGAAAAAACAGAAGAAAACCCTAAAAACCATGAATCTGCCCCAAAAGTCCTCATAAACCTACCTGATGTTCTCCAAAACCCACAATTTACACTTTTCCACCATGATGACCACGGAAAACCCAACGAAACCCAACGGAGACCACAAAACACGTCAAAAACACCCCAAACAAGAACAGGATCACCCCCAAAACCAAAGAAAACCCCAAAAAGCACGGATCCAATCCCAAAACCACTCTAAACGTACCTGATGTTCTCCAAATCCAAATGTCCACTCCCAACCACCATAAAACCCATTAGGAACTCAACGAAACCCAACGGAAACCCCAAAACACCTCAAAAACACCCCAAAAAATAACTGAATCAGAAGAAAAAACACCAAAAACTATGAATTTCCCCGCAAAACCACCCTAAACTCACCTGATCTTCTTCAAAACCCACAATCCACTCCCATTTCCCTTAAGGACCAACGAGAATCCAACTAAAACCCAACGGAGACCCCAAAACAAGTCAAAAACACCCCAAACAAGAACGGAATCACCCCCAAAACTGGAAGAAAATCCCCAAAAAACATAGATCCACCCCAAAACGACACTAAACCTACCTGATGTTCTCCAAAACACGCAAGTTAAACTTTTCCAACATGATGAAAAACAAGAACCCAACAAAACCCAATGGAGACCCCAAAACATGTCAAAAACACCCCAAAAAAGAACGGGATCACCCCCAAAACTGGAAGAAAATTCCCCCCCCAAAAATTTACAATTTTCACCAGGATGACCAACATGAACCAAACGAAAACCCAAAACGAGACACCAAAACACGTCAAAAACACCCCAAAAAAGAAAGGGATCACCCATAAACTGGAAGAAAATCCCCAAAAAGCACAGATCCAATCCCAAAACCAGCCTAAACCTACCTGATCTTCTCCAAAACCCACAAATTTACCCTTTTCCACCATGATGACCATGGAAAACCCAACGAAACCCAATGGAGACAAAAAACATGTCAAAAAAAAAAAAAAAAAAAAAAAAAAAAGAACAGGATCTCCCCAAAAAACAGAAGAAAAACCCAAATGCCATAGATCCACCCCAAAAGTCCCCCTAAGACTACCTGATGTTCTCCAAAACCCACAATTTACACTTTTTCACCAGGATGACCAACATGAACCAAACGAAAACCCAAAACGAGACACCAAAACACGTCAAAAACACCCCAAAAATAAAGGGATCACCCATAAACTGGAAGAAAATCCCCAAAAAGCACGGATCCAATCCCAAAACCACCCTAAACCTACCTGATGTTCTCCAAAACCCACAATTTACCATTTTCCACCACGATGACCAACGAGTAAACAACAAAACCCAACGGAGACCTCCAAACACCTCAAAAATTTCCCAAAAAAGAGCAGGACCACCCCAAGAAACAGAAGAAAACACCAAAAAACATGACTCTGCCCCAAAAGTCCCCCTAAACCTACCTGATGTTCTCCAAAAGCCACAATTTACACTTTTTCACCATGATGACCAACAAGAACCCAACTAAAACCCAACGGAGACCCCAAAACACGTCATAAACACCCCAAAAAAGAACAGGATCACCCAAAAAAAAACAGAAGAAAAGCCCAAATACCATGAATCCACCCCAAAATTCCCCTAAACCTACCTGAAGTTCTCCAAAACCCACAATTTACAATTTTCCACCACCATGACCACGGAAAACCCAAGGAATACCAACGGAGACCCCAAAACACCTCAAAAACACCCCAAAAAAGAACGGGATCACCCCCAAAAACGAAAGAAAATCCCCCAAAACCATAGATCCAATCCCAAAACCAACCTAAACCTACCTGATGTTCTCCAAAACCAACAATTTACCCTTTTCCACCATGATGACCACGGAAAACGCAACGAAACCCAATGGAGACCCCAAAACACGTCAAAAACACCCCCAAAATGAATTGGATCACCCCCCCCCAAAAAAAAAAAAAACAGAAGAAAACCCCATATATCAGGAATCCACCCCAAAAGTCCCCCTAAACCTACCTGATGTTCTCCAAAACCCACAATTTACACTTTTCCACCATGATGACAACGGAAAACACAACGAAACCCAACGAAGAACCCAAAACACGTCAGAAACACCCCAAAAATGAATTCGATCACCCCAAAACTGGAACAAAATCACCCAAAACCATAGATCCACCCCAAAAACACCCTAAATCTACCTGATGTTCTCCAAAACCCACAATTTACACTTTTCCACCATGATGACCACGGAAAACCCAACGAAACCCAACGGAGACCACAAAACACGTCAAAAACACCCCAAACAAGAACAGGATCACCCCCAAAACCAAAGAAAACCCCAAAAAGCACGGATCCAATCCCAAAACCACTCTAAACGTACCTGATGTTCTCCAAATCCAAATGTCCACTCCCAACCACCATAAAACCCATTAGGAACTCAACGAAACCCAACGGAAACCCCAAAACACCTCAAAAACACCCCAAAAAATAACTGAATCAGAAGAAAAAACACCAAAAACTATGAATTTCCCCGCAAAACCACCCTAAACTCACCTGATCTTCTTCAAAACCCAAAATCCACTCCCATTTCCCTTAAGGACCAACGAGAATCCAACTAAAACCCAACGGAGACCCCAAAACAAGTCAAAAACACCACAAACAAGAACAGGATAACCCCTAAAAAAGAAAGAAAACCCCAAAAAAACATAGATCCACCCCAAAACCACACTAAACCTACCTGATGTTCTCCAAATCCCAAAGTCCACTCCCAACAAACTTAAAACACATTAGGAAATCAACAAAACGCAACGGAAACCCCAAAACACGTCAAAAACACCACAAAAAAAAAAGCGGGATCACCCCCAAAACCGAAAGAAAACCCTAAAAGCCGTTGATCCACCCCAAAAATCCCCCTAAACCTACCTGATGTTCTCCAATACCCACAATTTACCCGTTTTCACCATGATGAACAACAAGAACCCAACAAAAACCAACGGAGACCCAAAAACACGTCAAAAACACCCCCAAAAATAACTGAATCAGAAGAAAAAACACCAAAAACTATGAATTTCCCCACAAAACCACCCTAAACTCACCTGATCTTCTTCAAAACCCACAATCCACTCCCATTTCCCTTAAGGACCAACGAGAATCCAACTAAAACCCAACGGAGACCCCAAAACAAGTCAAAAACACCCCAAACAAGAACGGAATCACCCCCAAAACTGGAAGAAAATTCCCCCCCCAAAAAATTTACAATTTTCACCAGGATGACCAACATGAACCAAACGAAAACCCAAAAGGAGACACCAAAACACGTCAAAAACACCCCAAAAAAGAAAGGGATCACCCATAAACTGGAAGAAAATCCCCAAAAAGCACAGATCCAATCCCAAAACCACCCTAAACCTACCTGATCTTCTCCAAAACCCACAATTTTCACTTTTCCACCATGATGACCACGGAAAACCCAACGAAACCCAATGGAGACAAAAAACATGTCAAAAAAAAAAAAAAAAAAAAAAAGAACAGGATCTCCCCAAAAAACAGAAGAAAAACCCAAATGCCATAGATCCACCCCAAAAGTCCCCCTAAGCCTACCTGATGTTCTCCAAAACCCACAATTTACCCTTTTTCACAATGATGACCAACGAGAACCCAACAAAACCCAACGGACAACCCCAAAACACGTCAAAAACACCCCAAAAAAGAACAGGATCACCCCAAAAAACAGAAGAAAACCCCAAATACCATGAATCCACCCCAAAAGTCCCGCTAAACCTACCTGAAGTTCTCCAAAACCCACAATTTACCCTTTTCCACCAAGATGCCAACAGAAAACCCAACAAAACCCAACAGAGACATCAAAACATGTCAAAAACACCCCAAACAAGAACAGGATCACCCCCAAAACCAAAGAAAACTCCAAAAAGCACGGATCCAATCCCAAAACCACTCTAAACGTACCTGATGTTCTCCAAATCCAAATGTCCACTCCCAACCACCATAAAACCCATTAGGAACTCAACGAAACCCAACGGAAACCCCAAAACACGTCAAAAACACCCCAAAAAATAACTGAATCAGAAGAAAAAACACCAAAAACTATGAATTTCCCCGCAAAACCACCCTAAACTCACCTGATCTTCTTCAAAACCCACAATCCACTCCCATTTCCCTTAAGGACCAACGAGAATCCAACTAAAACCCAACGGAGACCCCAAAACAAGTCAAAAACACCCCAAACAAGAACGGAATCACCCCCAAAACTGGAAGAAAATCCCCAAAAAACATAGATCCACCCCAAAACGACACTAAACCTACCTGATCTTCTCCAAATCCCAAAGTCCACTCCCAACCACCAGAAAACCCATCAGGAACTCAACAAAACGCAACAGAAACCCCAAAACACCTCAAAAACACCCCAAAAGCAAACCGGATCAGAAGAAAATACGTGATTTAACCCCAAGAAAACCCTTAAACCTACCTGATCTTCTCCAAATCCCAAAATCCACTCCCACCCACCATAAAACCCATTAGGGAACTCAACAAAACGCAACGGAAACCCAAAAACACGTCAAAAACACCCCAAAAAAGAACTGGATCAGAAGATAAAAAAAAACAAAACTATGCATTTCCCTCCCAAACCACCCTAAACTCACCTGATCTTCTTCAAAACCCACAATCCACTCCCATTTAGCTTAACGACCAATGAGAACCCAACAAAACCCAACGGAGACCCCAAAACACGTCAAAAACACCCCAAAAAAGAACTGGTTCAACCCCAACAACGAAAGAAAACCCCAAAAGCCATAGATCCACACCAAAAATCCCCCTAAACCTACCTGATCTTCTCCAAAACCCACAATTTTCACTTTTCCACCATGATGACCACGGAAAACCCAACGAAACCCAATGGAGACAAAAAACATGTCAAAAAAAAAAAACAAAAAAACAAAAAAGAACAGGATCTCCCCAAAAAACAGAAGAAAAACCCAAATGCCATAGATCCACACCAAAAGTCCCCCTAAGCCTACCTGATGTTCTCCAAAACCCACAATTTACACTTTTTCACCAGGATGACCAACATGAACCAAACGAAAACCCAAAACGAGACACCAAAACACGTCAAAAACACCCCAGAAATAAAGGGATCACCCATAAACTGGAAGAAAATCCCCAAAAAGCACGGATCCAATCCCAAAACCACCCTAAACCTACCTGATGTTCTCCAAAACCCACAATTTACCATTTTCCACCACGATGACCAACGAGTAAACAACAAAACCCAACGGAGACCTCCAAAAACCTCAAAAATTTCCCAAAAAAGAGCAGGACCACCCCAAGAAACAGAAGAAAACACCAAAAAACATGACTCTGCCCCAAAAGTCCCCCTAAACCTACCTGATGTTCTCCAAAACCCACAATTTACAATTTTTCACTATGATGACCAACAAGAACCCAACTAAAACCCAACGGAGACCCCAAAACACGTCATAAACACCCCAAAAAAGAACAGGATCACCCAAAAAAAAACAGAAGAAAAGCCCAAATACCATGAATCCACCCCAAAATTCCCCTAAACCTACCTGAAGTTCTCCAAAACCCACAATTTACAATTTTCCACCACCATGACCACGGAAAACCCAAGGAATACCAACGGAGACCCCAAAACACCTCAAAAACACCCCAAAAAAGAACGGGATCACCCCCAAAAACGAAAGAAAATCCCCCAAAACCATAGATCCAATCCCAAAACCAACCTAAACCTACCTGATGTTCTCCAAAACCAACAATTTACCCTTTTCCACCATGATGACCACGGAAAACGCAACGAAACCCAATGGAGACCCCAAAACACGTCAAAAACACCCCCAAAATGAATTGGATCACCCCCCCCCAAAAAAAAAAAAAACAGAAGAAAACCCCATATATCAGGAATCCACCCCAAAAGTCCCCCTAAACCTACCTGATGTTCTCCAAAACCCACAATTTACACTTTTCCACCATGATGACAACGGAAAACCCAACGAAACCCAACGAAGAACCCAAAACACGTCAGAAACACCCCAAAAATGAATTCGATCACCCCAAAACTGGAACAAAATCCCCCAAAACCATAGATCCACCCCAAAAACACCCTAAATCTACCTGATGTTCTCCAAAACCCACAATTTACACTTTTCCACCATGATGACCACGGAAAACCCAACGAAACCCAACGGAGACCACAAAACACGTCAAAAACACGCCGAAAACCAACTGGATCACTAGAAAAAACAGAAGAAAACCCTAAAAACCATGAATCTGCCCCAAAAGTCCTCATAAACCTACCTGATGTTCTCCAAAACCCACAATTTACACTTTTCCACCATGATGACCACGGAAAACCCAACGAAACCCAACGGAGACCACAAAACACGTCAAAAACACCCCAAACAAGAATAGGATCACCCCCAAAACCAAAGAAAACCCCAAAAAGCACGGATCCAATCCCAAAACCACTCTAAACGTACCTGATGTTCTCCAAATCCAAATGTCCACTCCCAACCACCATAAAACCCATCAGGAACTCAACGAAACCCAACGGAAACCCCAAAACACCTCAAAAACACCCCAAAAAATAACTGAATCAGAAGAAAAAACACCAAAAACTATGAATTTCCCCGCAAAACCACCCTAAACTCACCTGATCTTCTTCAAAACCCACAATCCACTCCCATTTCCCTTAAGGACCAACGAGAATCCAACTAAAACCCAACGGAGACCCCAAAACAAGTCAAAAACACCCCAAACAAGAACGGAATCACCCCCAAAACTGGAAGAAAATCCCCAAAAAACATAGATCCACCCCAAAACGACACTAAACCTACCTGATGTTCTCCAAAACACGCAAGTTAAACTTTTCCAACATGATGAAAAACAAGAACCCAACAAAACCCAATGGAGACCCCAAAACATGTCAAAAACACCCCAAAAAAGAACGGGATCACCCCCAAAACTGGAAGAAAATTCCCCCCCCAAAAATTTACAATTTTCACCAGGATGACCAACATGAACCAAACGAAAACCCAAAACGAGACACCAAAACACGTCAAAAACACCCCAAAAAAGAAAGGGATCACCCATAAACTGGAAGAAAATCCCCAAAAAGCACAGATCCAATCCCAAAACCAGCCTAAACCTACCTGATCTTCTCCAAAACCCACAAATTTACCCTTTTCCACCATGATGACCATGGAAAACCCAACGAAACCCAATGGAGACAAAAAACATGTCAAAAAAAAAAAAAAAAAAAAAAAAAAAAAGAACAGGATCTCCCCAAAAAACAGAAGAAAAACCCAAATGCCATAGATCCACCCCAAAAGTCCCCCTAAGACTACCTGATGTTCTCCAAAACCCACAATTTACCCTTTTTCACAATGATGACCAACGAGAACCCAACAAAACCCAACGGACAACCCCAAAACACGTCAAAAACACCCCAAAAAAGAACAGGATCACCCCAAAAAACAGAAGAAAACCCCAAATACCATGAATCCACCCCAAAAGACCCCCTAAACCTACCTGAAGTTCTCCAAAACCCACAATTTACCCTTTTCCACAAAGATGCCAACAGAAAACCCAACAAAACCCAACAGAGACATCAAAACATGTCAAAAACACCCCAAAAAAGAACGGGAGAACCCCCAAAACTGGAAGAAAATCCCCAAAAAGCATAGATCCAATCCCAAAACCACCCTAAACCTACCTGATCTTCTCCAAATCCCAAAGTCCACTCCCAACCACCAGAAAACCCATTAGGAACTCAACAAAACGCAACAGAAACCCCAAAACACCTCAAAAACACCCCAAAAGCAAACCGGATCAGAAGAAAATACGTGATTTAACCCCAAGAAAACCCTTAAACCTACCTGATCTTCTCCAAATCCCAAAATCCACTCCCACCCACCATAAAACCCATTAGGAACTCAACAAAACGCAACGGAAACCCAAAAACACGTCAAAAACACCCCAAAAAAGAACTGGATCAGAAGAAAAAAAAAACAAAACTATGCATTTCCCTCCCAAATCACCCTAAACTCACCTGATCTTCTTCAAAACCCACAATCCACTCCCATTTAGCTTAACGACCAACGAGAACCCAACAAAACCCAACGGAGACCCCAAAACACGTCAAAAACACCCCAAAAAAGAACTGGTTCAACCCCAACAACGAAAGAAAACCCCAAAAGCCATAGATCCACACCAAAAATCCCCCTAAACCTACCTGATGTTCTCCAAAACCCACAATTTACACTTTTCCACCATGATGACAACGGAAAACACAACGAAACCCAACGAAGAACCCAAAACACGTCAGAAACACCCCAAAAATGAATTCGATCACCCCAAACTGGAACAAAATCCCCCAAAACCACAGATCCACCCCAAAAACACCCTAAATCTACCTGATGTTCTCCAAAACCCACAATTTTCACTTTTCCACCATGATGACCACGGAAAACCCAACGAAACCCAACGGAGACCACAAAACACGTCAAAAACACCCCAAACAAGAACAGGATCACCCCCAAAACCAAAGAAAACCCCAAAAAGCACGGATCCAATCCCAAAACCACTCTAAACGCACCTGATGTTCTCCAAATCCAAATGTCCACTCCCAACCACCATAAAACCCATTAGGAACTCAACGAAACCCAACGGAAACCCCAAAACACCTCAAAAACACCCCAAAAAATAACTGAATCAGAAGAAAAAACACCAAAAACTATGAATTTCCCCGCAAAACCACCCTAAACTCACCTGATCTTCTTCAAAACCCACAATCCACTCCCATTTCCCTTAAGGACCAACGAGAATCCAACTAAAACCCAACGGAGACCCCAAAACAAGTCAAAAACACCCCAAACAAGAACGGAATCACCCCCAAAACTGGAAGAAAATCCCCAAAAAACATAGATCCACCCCAAAACGACACTAAACCTACCTGATGTTCTCCAAAACACGCAAGTTAAACTTTTCCAACATGATGAAAAACAAGAATCCAACAAAACCCAACGGAGACCCCAAAACATGTCAAAAACACCCCAAAAAAGAACGGGATCACCCCCAAAACTGGAAGAAAATTCCTCCCTAAAAATTTACAATTTTCACCAGGATGACCAACATGAACCAAACGAAAACCCAAAAGGAGACACCAAAACACGTCAAAAACACCCCAAAAAAGAAAGGGATCACCCATAAACTGGAAGAAAATCCCCAAAAAGCACAAATCCAATCCCAAAACCACCCTAAACCTACCTGATGTTCTCCAAAACCCACAAATTTACCCTTTTCCACCATGATGACCACGGAAAACCCAACGAAACCCAATGGAGACAAAAAACATGTCAAAAAAAAAAAAAAAAAAAAAAAAAAAAAAAGAACAGGATCTCCCCAAAAAACAGAAGAAAAACCCAAATGCCATAGATCCACCCCAAAAGTCCCCCTAAGCCTACCTGATGTTCTCCAAAACCCACAATTTACACTTTCTCACCAGGATGACCAACATGAACCAAACGAAAACCCAAAACGAGACACCAAAACACGTCAAAAACACCCCAAAAATAAAGGGATCACCCATAAACTGGAAGAAAATCCCCAAAAAGCACGGATCCAATCCCAAAACCACCCTAAACCTACCTGATGTTCTCCAAAACCCACAATTTACCATTTTCCACCACGATGACCAACGAGTAAACAACAAAACCCAACGGAGACCTCCAAACACCTCAAAAATTTCCCAAAAAAGAGCAGGACCACCCCAAGAAACAGAAGAAAACACCAAAAAACATGACTCTGCCCCAAAAGTCCCCCTAAACCTACCTGATGTTCTCCAAAACCCACAATTTACAATTTTTCACTATGATGACCAACAAGAACCCAACTAAAACCCAACGGAGACCCCAAAACACGTCATAAACACCCCAAAAAAGAACAGGATCACCCAAAAAAAAACAGAAGAAAAGCCCAAATACCATGAATCCACCCCAAAATTCCCCTAAACCTACCTGAAGTTCTCCAAAACCCACAATTTACAATTTTCCACCACCATGACCACGGAAAACCCAAGGAATACCAACGGAGACCCCAAAACACCTCAAAAACACCCCAAAAAAGAACGGGATCACCCCCAAAAACGAAAGAAAATCCCCCAAAACCATAGATCCAATCCCAAAACCAACCTAAACCTACCTGATGTTCTCCAAAACCAACAATTTACCCTTTTCCACCATGATGACCACGGAAAACGCAACGAAACCCAATGGAGACCCCAAAACACGTCAAAAACACCCCCAAAATGAATTGGATCACCCCCCCCCAAAAAAAAAAAAAACAGAAGAAAACCCCATATATCAGGAATCCACCCCAAAAGTCCCCCTAAACCTACCTGATGTTCTCCAAAACCCACAATTTACACTTTTCCACCATGATGACAACGGAAAACACAACGAAACCCAACGAAGAACCCAAAACACGTCAGAAACACCCCAAAAATGAATTCGATCACCCCAAAACTGGAACAAAATCCCCCAAAACCATAGATCCACCCCAAAAACACCCTAAACCTACCTGATGTTCTCCAAAACCCACAATTTACACTTTTCCACCATGATGACCACGGAAAACCCAACGAAACCCAACGGAGACCACAAAACACGTCAAAAACACGCCGAAAACCAACTGGATCACTAGAAAAAACAGAAGAAAACCCTAAAAACCATGAATCTGCCCCAAAAGTCCTCATAAACCTACCTGATGTTCTCCAAAACCCACAATTTACACTTTTCCACCATGATGACCACGGAAAACCCAACGAAACCCAACGGAGACCACAAAACACGTCAAAAACACCCCAAACAAGAACAGGATCACCCCCAAAACCAAAGAAAACCCCAAAAAGCACGGATCCAATCCCAAAACCACTCTAAACGTACCTGATGTTCTCCAAATCCAAATGTCCACTCCCAACCACCATAAAACCCATTAGGAACTCAACGAAACCCAACGGAAACCCCAAAACACCTCAAAAACACCCCAAAAAATAACTGAATCAGAAGAAAAAACACCAAAAACTATGAATTTCCCCGCAAAACCACCCTAAACTCACCTGATCTTTTCAAAACCCACAATCCACTCCCATTTCCCTTAAGGACCAACGAGAATCCAACTAAAACCCAACGGAGACCCCAAAACAAGTCAAAAACACCACAAACAAGAACGGGATAACCCCTAAAAAAGAAAGAAAACCCCAAAAAAACATAGATCCACCCCAAAACCACACTAAACCTACCTGATGTTCTCCAAATCCCAAAGTCCACTCCCAACAAACTTAAAACACATTAGGAAATCAACAAAACGCAACGGAAACCCCAAAACACGTCAAAAACACCACAAAAAAAAAAGCGGGATCACCCCCAAAACCGAAAGAAAACCCTAAAAGCCGTTGATCCACCCCAAAAGTCCCCCTAAACCTACCTGATGTTCTCCAATACCCACAATTTACCCGTTTTCACCATGATGAACAACAAGAACCCAACAAAAACCAACGGAGACCCAAAAACACGTCAAAAACACCCCAAAAAATAACTGAATCAGAAGAAAAAACACCAAAAACTATGAATTTCCCCACAAAACCACCCTAAACTCACCTGATCTTCTTCAAAACCCACAATCCACTCCCATTTCCCTTAAGGACCAACGAGAATCCAACTAAAACCCAACGGAGACCCCAAAACAAGTCAAAAACACCCCAAACAAGAACGGAATCACCCCCAAAACTGGAAGAAAATCCCCAAAAAACATAGATCCACCCCAAAACGACACTAAACCTACCTGATGTTCTCCAAAACACGCAAGTTAAACTTTTCCAACATGATGAAAAACAAGAACCCAACAAAACCCAATTGCGACCCCAAAACATGTCAAAAACACCCCAAAAAAGAACGGGATCACCCCCAAAACTGGAAGAAAATTCCCCCCCCAAAAATTTACAATTTTCACCAGGATGACCAACATGAACCAAACGAAAACCCAAAACGAGACACCAAAACACGTCAAAAACACCCCAAAAAAGAAAGGGATCACCCATAAACTGGAAGAAAATCCCCAAAAAGCACAGATCCAATCCCAAAACCAGCCTAAACCTACCTGATCTTCTCCAAAACCCACAAATTTACCCTTTTCCACCATGATGACCATGGAAAACCCAACGAAACCCAATGGAGACAAAAAACATGTCAAAAAAAAAAAAAAAAAAAAAAAAAAAAAAAAAAAAAAAAGAACAGGATCTCCCCAAAAAACAGAAGAAAAACCCAAATGCCATAGATCCACCCCAAAAGTCCCCCTAAGACTACCTGATGTTCTCCAAAACCCACAATTTACCCTTTTTCACAATGATGACCAACGAGAACCCAACAAAACCCAACGGACAACCCCAAAACACGTCAAAAACACCCCAAAAAAGAACAGGATCACCCCAAAAAACAGAAGAAAACCCCAAATACCATGAATCCACCCCAAAAGACCCCCTAAACCTACCTGAAGTTCTCCAAAACCCACAATTTACCCTTTTCCACAAAGATGCCAACAGAAAACCCAACAAAACCCAACAGAGACATCAAAACATGTCAAAAACACCCCAAAAAAGAACGGGAGAACCCCCAAAACTGGAAGAAAATCCCCAAAAAGCATAGATCCAATCCCAAAACCACCCTAAACCTACCTGATCTTCTCCAAATCCCAAAGTCCACTCCCAACCACCATAAAACCCATTAGGAACTCAACAAAACGCAACAGAAACCCCAAAACACCTCAAAAACACCCCAAAAGCAAACCGGATCAGAAGAAAATACGTGATTTAACCCCAAGAAAACCCTTAAACCTACCTGATCTTCTCCAAATCCCAAAATCCACTCCCACCCACCATAAAACCCATTAGGAACTCAACAAAACGCAACGGAAACCCAAAAACACGTCAAAAACACCCCAAAAAAGAACTGGATCAGAAGAAAAAAAAAACAAAACTATGCATTTCCCTCCCAAATCACCCTAAACTCACCTGATCTTCTTCAAAACCCACATTCCACTCCCATTTAGCTTAACGACCAATGAGAACCCAACAAAACCCAACGGAGACCCCAAAACACGTCAAAAACACCCCAAAAAAGAACTGGTTCAACCCCAACAACGAAAGAAAACCCCAAAAGCCATAGATCCACACCAAAAATCCCCCTAAACCTACCTGATGTTCTTCAAAACCCACAATTTACACTTTTCCACCATGATGACAACGGAAAACACAACGAAACCCAACGAAGAACCCAAAACACGTCAGAAACACCCCAAAAATGAATTCGATCACCCCAAACTAGAACAAAATCCCCCAAAACCACAGATCCACCCCAAAAACACCCTAAATCTACCTGATGTTCTCCAAAACCCACAATTTTCACTTTTCCACCATGATGACCACGGAAAACCCAACGAAACCCAACGGAGACCACAAAACACGTCAAAAACACCCCAAACAAGAACAGGATCACCCCCAAAACCAAAGAAAACCCCAAAAAGCACGGATCCAATCCCAAAACCACTCTAAACGCACCTGATGTTCTCCAAATCCAAATGTCCACTCCCAACCACCATAAAACCCATTAGGAACTCAACGAAACCCAACAGAAACCCCAAAACACGTTAAAAACACCCCAAAAAATAACTGAATCAGAAGAAAAAACACCAAAAACTATGAATTTCCCCACAAAACCACCCTAAACTCACCTGATCTTCTTCAAAACCCACAATCCACTCCCATTTCCCTTAAGGACCAACGAGAATCCAACTAAAACCCAACGGAGACCCCAAAACAAGTCAAAAACACCCCAAACAAGAACGGAATCACCCCCAAAACTGGAAGAAAATCCCCAAAAAACATAGATCCACCCCAAAACGACACTAAACCTACCTGATGTTCTCCAAAACACGCAAGTTAAACTTTTCCAACATGATGAAAAACAAGAACCCAACAAAACCCAATTGCGACCCCAAAACATGTCAAAAACACCCCAAAAAAGAACGGGATCACCCCCAAAACTGGAAGAAAATTCCCCCCCCAAAAATTTACAATTTTCACCAGGATGACCAACATGAACCAAACGAAAACCCAAAACGAGACACCAAAACACGTCAAAAACACCCCAAAAAAGAAAGGGATCACCCATAAACTGGAAGAAAATCCCCAAAAAGCACAGATCCAATCCCAAAACCAGCCTAAACCTACCTGATCTTCTCCAAAACCCACAAATTTACCCTTTTCCACCATGATGACCATGGAAAACCCAACGAAACCCAATGGAGACAAAAAACATGTCAAAAAAAAAAAAAAAAAAAAAAAAAAAAAAAAAAAAAGAACAGGATCTCCCCAAAAAACAGAAGAAAAACCCAAATGCCATAGATCCACCCCAAAAGTCCCCCTAAGACTACCTGATGTTCTCCAAAACCCACAATTTACCCTTTTTCACAATGATGACCAACGAGAACCCAACAAAACCCAACGGACAACCCCAAAACACGTCAAAAACACCCCAAAAAAGAACAGGATCACCCCAAAAAACAGAAGAAAACCCCAAATACCATGAATCCACCCCAAAAGACCCCCTAAACCTACCTGAAGTTCTCCAAAACCCACAATTTACCCTTTTCCACAAAGATGCCAACAGAAAACCCAACAAAACCCAACAGAGACATCAAAACATGTCAAAAACACCCCAAAAAAGAACGGGAGAACCCCCAAAACTGGAAGAAAATCCCCAAAAAGCATAGATCCAATCCCAAAACCACCCTAAACCTACCTGATCTTCTCCAAATCCCAAAGTCCACTCCCAACCACCAGAAAACCCATTAGGAACTCAACAAAACGCAACAGAAACCCCAAAACACCTCAAAAACACCCCAAAAGCAAACCGGATCAGAAGAAAATACGTGATTTAACCCCAAGAAAACCCTTAAACCTACCTGATCTTCTCCAAATCCCAAAATCCACTCCCACCCACCATAAAACCCATTAGGAACTCAACAAAACGCAACGGAAACCCAAAAACACGTCAAAAACACCCCAAAAAAGAACTGGATCAGAAGAAAAAAAAAACAAAACTATGCATTTCCCTCCCAAATCACCCTAAACTCACCTGATCTTCTTCAAAACCCACAATCCACTCCCATTTAGCTTAACGACCAACGAGAACCCAACAAAACCCAACGGAGACCCCAAAACACGTCAAAAACACCCCAAAAAAGAACTGGTTCAACCCCAACAACGAAAGAAAACCCCAAAAGCCATAGATCCACACCAAAAATCCCCCTAAACCTACCTGATGTTCTTCAAAACCCACAATTTACACTTTTCCACCATGATGACAACGGAAAACACAACGAAACCCAACGAAGAACCCAAAACACGTCAGAAACACCCCAAAAATGAATTCGATCACCCCAAACTAGAACAAAATCCCCCAAAACCACAGATCCACCCCAAAAACACCCTAAATCTACCTGATGTTCTCCAAAACCCACAATTTTCACTTTTCCACCATGATGACCACGGAAAACCCAACGAAACCCAACGGAGACCACAAAACACGTCAAAAACACCCCAAAAAAGAACGGGATCACCCCCAAAAACGAAAGAAAATCCCCCAAAACCATAGATCCAATCCCAAAACCAAACTAAACATACCTGATGTTCTCCAAAACCAACAATTTACCCTTTTCCACCATGATGACCACGGAAAACGCAACGAAACCCAATGGAGACCCCAAAACACGTCAAAAACACCCCCAAAATGAATTGGATCACCCCCCCCCAAAAAAAAAAAAAACAGAAGAAAACCCCATATATCAGGAATGCACCCCAAAAGTCCCCCTAAACCTACCTGATGTTCTCCAATACCCACAATTTACACTTTTCCACCATGATGACAACGGAAAACACAACGAAACCCAACGAAGAACCCAAAACACGTCAGAAACACCCCAAAAATGAATTCGATCACCCCAAACTGGAACAAAATCCCCCAAAACCACAGATCCACCCCAAAAACACCCTAAATCTACCTGATGTTCTCCAAAACCCACAATTTTCACTTTTCCACCATGATGACCACGGAAAACCCAACGAAACCCAACGGAGACCACAAAACACGTCAAAAACACCCCAAACAAGAACAGGATCACCCCCAAAACCAAAGAAAACCCCAAAAAGCACGGATCCAATCCCAAAACCACTCTAAACGTACCTGATGTTCTCCAAATCCAAATGTCCACTCCCAACCACCATAAAACCCATTAGGAACTCAACGAAACCCAACGGAAACCCCAAAACACCTCAAAAACACCCCAAAAAATAACTGAATCAGAAGAAAAAACACCAAAAACTATGAATTTCCCCGCAAAACCACCCTAAACTCACCTGATCTTCTTCAAAACCCACAATCCACTCCCATTTCCCTTAAGGACCAACGAGAATCCAACTAAAACCCAACGGAGACCCCAAAACAAGTCAAAAACACCCCAAACAAGAACGGAATCACCCCCAAAACTGGAAGAAAATCCCCAAAAAACATAGATCCACCCCAAAACGACACTAAACCTACCTGATGTTCTCCAAAACACGCAAGTTAAACTTTTCCAACATGATGAAAAACAAGAATCCAACAAAACCCAACGGAGACACCAAAACATGTCAAAAACACCCCAAAAAAGAACGGGATCACCCCCAAAACTGGAAGAAAATTCCTCCCTAAAAATTTACAATTTTCACCAGGATGACCAACATGAACCAAACGAAAACCCAAAAGGAGACACCAAAACACGTCAAAAACACCCCAAAAAAGAAAGGGATCACCCATAAACTGGAAGAAAATCCCCAAAAAGCACAAATCCAATCCCAAAACCACCCTAAACCTACCTGATGTTCTCCAAAACCCACAAATTTACCCTTTTCCACCATGATGACCACGGAAAACCCAACGAAACCCAATGGAGACAAAAAACATGTCAAAAAAAAAAAAAAAAAAAAAAAAAAAAAGAACAGGATCTCCCCAAAAAACAGAAGAAAAACCCAAATGCCATAGATCCACACCAAAAGTCCCCCTAAGCCTACCTGATGTTCTCCAAAACCCACAATTTACACTTTCTCACCAGGATGACCAACATGAACCAAACGAAAACCCAAAACGAGACACCAAAACACGTCAAAAACACCCCAAAAATAAAGGGATCACCCATAAACTGGAAGAAAATCCCCAAAAAGCACGGATCCAATCCCAAAACCACCCTAAACCTACCTGATGTTCTCCAAAACCCACAATTTACCATTTTCCACCACGATGACCAACGAGTAAACAACAAAACCCAACGGAGACCTCCAAACACCTCAAAAATTTCCCAAAAAAGAGCAGGACCACCCCAAGAAACAGAAGAAAACACCAAAAAACATGACTCTGCCCCAAAAGTCCCCCTAAACCTACCTGATGTTCTCCAAAACCCACAATTTACAATTTTTCACTATGATGACCAACAAGAACCCACCTAAAACCCAACGGAGACCCCAAAACACGTCATAAACACCCCAAAAAAGAACAGGATCACCCAAAAAAAAACAGAAGAAAAGCCCAAATACCATGAATCCACCCCAAAATTCCCCTAAACCTACCTGAAGTTCTCCAAAACCCACAATTTACAATTTTCCACCACCATGACCACGGAAAACCCAAGGAATACCAACGGAGACCCCAAAACACCTCAAAAACACCCCAAAAAAGAACGGGATCACCCCCAAAAACGAAAGAAAATCCCCCAAAACCATAGATCCAATCCCAAAACCAACCTAAACCTACCTGATGTTCTCCAAAACCAACAATTTACCCTTTTCCACCATGATGACCACGGAAAACGCAACGAAACCCAATGGAGACCCCAAAACACGTCAAAAACACCCCCAAAATGAATTGGATCACCCCCCCCCCAAAAAAAAAAAAAAAACAGAAGAAAACCCCATATATCAGGAATCCACCCCAAAAGTCCCCCTAAACCTACCTGATGTTCTCCAATACCCACAATTTACCCGTTTTCACCATGATGAACAACAAGAACCCAACAAAAACCAACGGAGACCCAAAAACACGTCAAAAACACCCCAAAAAATAACTGAATCAGAAGAAAAAACACCAAAAACTATGAATTTCCCCACAAAACCACCCTAAACTCACCTGATCTTCTTCAAAACCCACAATCCACTCCCATTTCCCTTAAGGACCAACGAGAATCCAACTAAAACCCAACGGAGACCCCAAAACAAGTCAAAAACACCCCAAACAAGAACGGAATCACCCCCAAAACTGGAAGAAAATCCCCCAAAAACATAGATCCACCCCAAAACCACACTAAACCTACCTGATGTTCTCCAAAACACGCAATTTAAACTTTTCCAACATGATGAAAAACAAGAACCCAACAAAACCCAACGGAGACCCCAAAACATGTCAAAAACACCCCAAAAAAGAACGGGATCACCCCCAAAACTGGAAGAAAATTCCCCCCCCAAAAATTTACAATTTTCACCAGGATGACCAACATGAACCAAACGAAAACCCAAAACGAGACACCAAAACACGTCAAAAACACCCCAAAAAAGAAAGGGATCACCCATAAACTGGAAGAAAATCCCCAAAAAGCACAGATCCAATCCCAAAACCAGCCTAAACCTACCTGATCTTCTCCAAAACCCACAAATTTACCCTTTTCCACCATGATGACCATGGAAAACCCAACGAAACCCAATGGAGACAAAAAACATGTCAAAAAAAAAAAAAAAAAAAAAAAAAAAAAAAAAAAAAAACAAAAAAGAACAGGATCTCCCCAAAAAACAGAAGAAAAACCCAAATGCCATAGATCCACCCCAAAAGTCCCCCTAAGACTACCTGATGTTCTCCAAAACCCACAATTTACCCTTTTTCACAATGATGACCAACGAGAACCCAACAAAACCCAACGGACAACCCCAAAACACGTCAAAAACACCCCAAAAAAGAACAGGATCACCCCAAAAAACAGAAGAAAACCCCAAATACCATGAATCCACCCCAAAAGACCCCCTAAACCTACCTGAAGTTCTCCAAAACCCACAATTTACCCTTTTCCACCAAGATGCCAACAGAAAACCCAACAAAACCCAACAGAGACATCAAAACATGTCAAAAACACCCCAAAAGAGAACGGGAGAACCCCCAAAACTGGAAGAAAATCCCCAAAAAGCATGGATCCAATCCCAAAACCACCCTAAACCTACCTGATCTTCTCCAAATCCCAAAGTCCACTCCCAACCACCAGAAAACCCATTAGGAACTCAACAAAACGCAACAGAAACCCCAAAACACCTCAAAAACACCCCAAAAGCAAACCGGATCAGAAGAAAATACGTGATTTAACCCCAAGAAAACCCTTAAACCTACCTGATCTTCTCCAAATCCCAAAATCCACTCCCACCCACCATAAAACCCATTAGGAACTCAACAAAACGCAACGGAAACCCAAAAACACGTCAAAAACACCCCAAAAAAGAACTGGATCAGAAGAAAAAAAAAACAAAACTATGCATTTCCCTCCCAAATCACCCTAAACTCACCTGATCTTCTTCAAAACCCACAATCCACTCCCATTTAGCTTAACGACCAACGAGAACCCAACAAAACCCAACGGAGACCCCAAAACACGTCAAAAACACCCCAAAAAAGAACTGGTTCAACCCCAACAACGAAAGAAAACCCCAAAAGCCATAGATCCACACCAAAAATCCCCCTAAACCTACCTGATGTTCTCCAAAACCCACAATTTACACTTTTCCACCATGATGACAACGGAAAACACAACGAAACCCAACGAAGAACCCAAAACACGTCAGAAACACCCCAAAAATGAATTCGATCACCCCAAACTGGAACAAAATCCCCCAAAACCACAGATCCACCCCAAAAACACCCTAAATCTACCTGATGTTCTCCAAAACCCACAATTTTCACTTTTCCACCATGATGACCACGGAAAACCCAACGAAACCCAACGGAGACCACAAAACACGTCAAAAACACCCCAAACAAGAACAGGATCACCCCCAAAACCAAAGAAAACCCCAAAAAGCACGGATCCAATCCCAAAACCACTCTAAACGCACCTGATGTTCTCCAAATCCAAATGTCCACTCCCAACCACCATAAAACCCATTAGGAACTCAACGAAACCCAACGGAAACCCCAAAACACCTCAAAAACACCCCAAAAAATAACTGAATCAGAAGAAAAAACACCAAAAACTATGAATTTCCCCGCAAAACCACCCTAAACTCACCTGATCTTCTTCAAAACCCACAATCCACTCCCATTTCCCTTAAGGACCAACGAGAATCCAACTAAAACCCAACGGAGACCCCAAAACAAGTCAAAAACACCCCAAACAAGAACGGAATCACCCCCAAAACTGGAAGAAAATCCCCAAAAAACATAGATCCACCCCAAAACGACACTAAACCTACCTGATGTTCTCCAAAACACGCAAGTTAAACTTTTCCAACATGATGAAAAACAAGAACCCAACAAAACCCAACGGAGACCCCAAAACATGTCAAAAACACCCCAAAAAAGAACGGGATCACCCCCAAAACTGGAAGAAAATTCCTCCCTAAAAATTTACAATTTTCACCAGGATGACCAACATGAACCAAACGAAAACCCAAAACGAGACACCAAAACACGTCAAAAACACCCCAAAAAAGAAAGGGATCACCCATAAACTGGAAGAAAATCCCCAAAAAGCACAAATCCAATCCCAAAACCACCCTAAACCTACCTGATGTTCTCCAAAACCCACAAATTTACCCTTTTCCACCATGATGACCATGGAAAACCCAACGAAACCCAATGGAGACAAAAAACATGTCAAAAAAAAAAAAAAAAAAAAAAAAAAAAAAAGAACAGGATCTCCCCAAAAAACAGAAGAAAAACCCAAATGCCATAGATCCACACCAAAAGTCCCCCTAAGCCTACCTGATGTTCTCCAAAACCCACAATTTACACTTTCTCACCAGGATGACCAACATGAACCAAACGAAAACCCAAAACGAGACACCAAAACACGTCAAAAACACCCCAAAAATAAAGGGATCACCCATAAACTGGAAGAAAATCCCCAAAAAGCACGGATCCAATCCCAAAACCACCCTAAACCTACCTGATGTTCTCCAAAACCCACAATTTACCATTTTCCACCACGATGACCAACGAGTAAACAACAAAACCCAACGGAGACCTCCAAACACCTCAAAAATTTCCCAAAAAAGAGCAGGACCACCCCAAGAAACAGAAGAAAACACCAAAAAACATGACTCTGCCCCAAAAGTCCCCCTAAACCTACCTGATGTTCTCCAAAACCCACAATTTACAATTTTTCACTATGATGACCAACAAGAACCCAACTAAAACCCAACGGAGACCCCAAAACACGTCATAAACACCCCAAAAAAGAACAGGATCACCCAAAAAAAAACAGAAGAAAAGCCCAAATACCATGAATCCACCCCAAAATTCCCCTAAACCTACCTGAAGTTCTCCAAAACCCACAATTTACAATTTTCCACCACCATGACCACGGAAAACCCAAGGAATACGAACGGAGACCCCAAAACACCTCAAAAACACCCCAAAAAAGAACGGGATCACCCCCAAAAACGAAAGAAAATCCCCCAAAACCATAGATCCAATCCCAAAACCAACCTAAACCTACCTGATGTTCTCCAAAACCAACAATTTACCCTTTTCCACCATGATGACCACGGAAAACGCAACGAAACCCAATGGAGACCCCAAAACACGTCAAAAACACCCCCAAAATGAATTGGATCACCCCCCCCCCAAAAAAAAAAAAAAAAAACAGAAGAAAACCCCATATATCAGGAATCCACCCCAAAAGTCCCCCTAAACCTACCTGATGTTCTCCAATACCCACAATTTACCCGTTTTCACCATGATGAACAACAAGAACCCAACAAAAACCAACGGAGACCCAAAAACACGTCAAAAACACCCCAAAAAATAACTGAATCAGAAGAAAAAACACCAAAAACTATGAATTTCCCCACAAAACCACCCTAAACTCACCTGATCTTCTTCAAAACCCACAATCCACTCCCATTTCCCTTAAGGACCAACGAGAATCCAACTAAAACCCAACGGAGACCCCAAAACAAGTCAAAAACACCCCAAACAAGAACGGAATCACCCCCAAAACTGGAAGAAAATCCCCCAAAAACATAGATCCACCCCAAAACCACACTAAACCTACCTGATGTTCTCCAAAACACGCAATTTAAACTTTTCCAACATGATGAAAAACAAGAACCCAACAAAACCCAACGGAGACCCCAAAACATGTCAAAAACACCCCAAAAAAGAACGGGATCACCCCCAAAACTGGAAGAAAATTCCCCCCCCAAAAATTTACAATTTTCACCAGGATGACCAACATGAACCAAACGAAAACCCAAAACGAGACACCAAAACACGTCAAAAACACCCCAAAAAAGAAAGGGATCACCCATAAACTGGAAGAAAATCCCCAAAAAGCACAGATCCAATCCCAAAACCAGCCTAAACCTACCTGATCTTCTCCAAAACCCACAAATTTACCCTTTTCCACCATGATGACCATGGAAAACCCAACGAAACCCAATGGAGACAAAAAACATGTCAAAAAAAAAAAAAAAAAAAAAAAAAAAAAAAAAAAAAAAAGAACAGGATCTCCCCAAAAAACAGAAGAAAAACCCAAATGCCATAGATCCACCCCAAAAGTCCCCCTAAGACTACCTGATGTTCTCCAAAACCCACAATTTACCCTTTTTCACAATGATGACCAACGAGAACCCAACAAAACCCAACGGACAACCCCAAAACACGTCAAAAACACCCCAAAAGAGAACGGGAGAACCCCCAAAACTGGAAGAAAATCCCCAAAAAGCATGGATCCAATCCCAAAACCACCCTAAACCTACCTGATCTTCTCCAAATCCCAAAGTCCACTCCCAACCACCAGAAAACCCATTAGGAACTCAACAAAACGCAACAGAAACCCCAAAACACCTCAAAAACACCCCAAAAGCAAACCGGATCAGAAGAAAATACGTGATTTAACCCCAAGAAAACCCTTAAACCTACCTGATCTTCTCCAAATCCCAAAATCCACTCCCACCCACCATAAAACCCATTAGGAACTCAACAAAACGCAACGGAAACCCAAAAACACGTCAAAAACACCCCAAAAAAGAACTGGATCAGAAGAAAAAAAAACCAAAACTATGCATTTCCCTCCCAAATCACCCTAAACTCACCTGATCTTCTTCAAAACCCACAATCCACTCCCATTTAGCTTAACGACCAACGAGAACCCAACAAAACCCAACGGAGACCCCAAAACACGTCAAAAACACCCCAAAAAAGAACTGGTTCAACCCCAACAACGAAAGAAAACCCCAAAAGCCATAGATCCACACCAAAAGTCCCCCTAAGCATACCTGATGTTCTCCAAAACCCACAATTTACCCTTTTTCACAATGATGACCAACGAGAACCCAACAAAACCCAACGGACAACCCCAAAACACGTCAAAAACACCCCAAAAAAGAACAGGATCACCCCAAAAAACAGAAGAAAACCCCAAATACCATGAATCCACCCCAAAAGTCCCGCTAAACCTACCTGAAGTTCTCCAAAACCCACAATTTACCCTTTTCCACCAAGATGCCAACAGAAAACCCAACAAAACCCAACAGAGACATCAAAACATGTCAAAAACACCCCAAACAAGAACAGGATCACCCCCAAAACCAAAGAAAACTCCAAAAAGCACGGATCCAATCCCAAAACCACTCTAAACGTACCTGATGTTCTCCAAATCCAAATGTCCACTCCCAACCACCATAAAACCCATTAGGAACTCAACGAAACCCAACGGAAACCCCAAAACACGTCAAAAACACCCCAAAAAATAACTGAATCAGAAGAAAAAACACCAAAAACTATGAATTTCCCCGCAAAACCACCCTAAACTCACCTGATCTTCTTCAAAACCCACAATCCACTCCCATTTCCCTTAAGGACCAACGAGAATCCAACTAAAACCCAACGGAGACCCCAAAACAAGTCAAAAACACCCCAAACAAGAACGGAATCACCCCCAAAACTGGAAGAAAATCCCCAAAAAACATAGATCCACCCCAAAACGACACTAAACCTACCTGATCTTCTCCAAATCCCAAAGTCCACTCCCAACCACCAGAAAACCCATCAGGAACTCAACAAAACGCAACAGAAACCCCAAAACACCTCAAAAACACCCCAAAAGCAAACCGGATCAGAAGAAAATACGTGATTTAACCCCAAGAAAACCCTTAAACCTACCTGATCTTCTCCAAATCCAAAAATCCACTCCAGCCCACCATAAAACCCATTAGGGAACTCAACAAAACGCAACGGAAACCCAAAAACACGTCAAAAACACCCCAAAAAAGAACTGGATCAGAAGAAAAAAAAAAACAAAACTATGCATTTCCCTCCCAAACCACCCTAAACTCACCTGATCTTCTTCAAAACCCACAATCCACTCCCATTTAGCTTAACGACCAATGAGAACCCAACAAAACCCAACGGAGACCCCAAAACACGTCAAAAACACCCCAAAAAAGAACTGGTTCAACCCCAACAACGAAAGAAAACCCCAAAAGCCATAGATCCACACCAAAAATCCCCCTAAACCTACCTGATGTTCTCCAAAACCCACAATTTACACTTTTCCACCATGATGACAACGGAAAACCCAACGAAACCCAACGAAGAACCCAAAACACATCAGAAACACCCCAAAAATGAATTCGATCACCCCAAACTGGAACAAAATCCCCCAAAACCACAGATCCACCCCAAAAACACCCTAAATCTACCTGATGTTCTCCAAAACCCACAATTTTCACTTTTCCACCATGATGACCACGGAAAACCCAACGAAATTCAATGGAGACAAAAAACATGTCAAAAAAAAAAAAAAAAAAAACAAAAAAGAACAGGATCTCCCCAAAAAACAGAAGAAAAACCCAAATGCCATAGATCCACACCAAAAGTCCCCCTAAGCCTACCTGATGTTCTCCAAAACCCACAATTTACACTTTTTCACCAGGATGACCAACATGAACCAAACGAAAACCCAAAACGAGACACCAAAACACGTCAAAAACACCCCAGAAATAAAGGGATCACCCATAAACTGGAAGAAAATCCCCAAAAAGCACGGATCCAATCCCAAAACCACCCTAAACCTACCTGATGTTCTCCAAAACCCACAATTTACCATTTTCCACCACGATGACCAACGAGTAAACAACAAAACCCAACGGAGACCTCCAAAAACCTCAAAAATTTCCCAAAAAAGAGCAGGACCACCCCAAGAAACAGAAGAAAACACCAAAAAACATGACTCTGCCCCAAAAGTCCCCCTAAACCTACCTGATGTTCTCCAAAACCCACAATTTACAATTTTTCACTATGATGACCAACAAGAACCCAACTAAAACCCAACGGAGACCCCAAAACACGTCATAAACACCCCAAAAAAGAACAGGATCACCCAAAAAAAAACAGAAGAAAAGCCCAAATACCATGAATCCACCCCAAAATTCCCCTAAACCTACCTGAAGTTCTCCAAAACCCACAATTTACAATTTTCCACCACCATGACCACGGAAAACCCAAGGAATACCAACGGAGACCCCAAAACACCTCAAAAACACCCCAAAAAAGAACGGGATCACCCCCAAAAACGAAAGAAAATCCCCCAAAACCATAGATCCAATCCCAAAACCAACCTAAACCTACCTGATGTTCTCCAAAACCAACAATTTACCCTTTTCCACCATGATGACCACGGAAAACGCAACGAAACCCAATGGAGACCCCAAAACACGTCAAAAACACCCCCAAAATGAATTGGATCACCCCCCCCCCAAAAAAAAAAAAAACAGAAGAAAACCCCATATATCAGGAATGCACCCCAAAAGTCCCCCTAAACCTACCTGATGTTCTCCAAAACCCACAATTTACACTTTTCCACCATGATGACAACGGAAAACCCAACGAAACCCAACGAAGAAACCAAAACACGTCAGAAACACCCCAAAAATGAATTCGATCACCCCAAAACTGGAACAAAATCCCCCAAAACCATAGATCCACCCCAAAAACACCCTAAATCTACCTGATGTTCTCCAAAACCCACAATTTACACTTTTCCACCATGATGACCACGGAAAACCCAACGAAACCCAACGGAGACCACAAAACACGTCAAAAACACGCCGAAAACCAACTGGATCACTAGAAAAAACAGAAGAAAACCCTAAAAACCATGAATCTGCCCCAAAAGTCCTCATAAACCTACCTGATGTTCTCCAAAACCCACAATTTACACTTTTCCACCATGATGACCACGGAAAACCCAACGAAACCCAACGGAGACCACAAAACACGTCAAAAACACCCCAAACAAGAACAGGATCACCCCCAAAACCAAAGAAAACCCCAAAAAGCACGGATCCAATCCCAAAACCACTCTAAACGTACCTGATGTTCTCCAAATCCAAATGTCCACTCCCAACCACCATAAAACCCATTAGGAACTCAACGAAACCCAACGGAAACCCCAAAACACCTCAAAAACACCCCAAAAAATAACTGAATCAGAAGAAAAAACACCAAAAACTATGAATTTCCCCGCAAAACCACCCTAAACTCACCTGATCTTCTTCAAAACCCACAATCCACTCCCATTTCCCTTAAGGACCAACGAGAATCCAACTAAAACCCAACGGAGACCCCAAAACAAGTCAAAAACACCCCAAACAAGAACGGAATCACCCCCAAAACTGGAAGAAAATCCCCCAAAAACATAGATCCACCCCAAAACGACACTAAACCTACCTGATGTTCTCCAAAACACGCAAGTTAAACTTTTCCAACATGATGAAAAACAAGAACCCAACAAAACCCAATGGAGACCCCAAAACATGTCAAAAACACCCCAAAAAAGAACGGGATCACCCCCAAAACTGGAAGAAAATTCCCCCCCCAAAAATTTACAATTTTCACCAGGATGACCAACATGAACCAAACGAAAACCCAAAACGAGACACCAAAACACGTCAAAAACACCCCAAAAAAGAAAGGGATCACCCATAAACTGGAAGAAAATCCCCAAAAAGCACAGATCCAATCCCAAAACCAGCCTAAACCTACCTGATCTTCTCCAAAACCCACAAATTTACCCTTTTCCACCATGATGACCATGGAAAACCCAACGAAACCCAATGGAGACAAAAAACATGTCAAAAAAAAAAAAAAAAAAAAAAAAAAAAAAAGAACAGGATCTCCCCAAAAAACAGAAGAAAAACCCAAATGCCATAGATCCACCCCAAAAGTCCCCCTAAGACTACCTGATGTTCTCCAAAACCCACAATTTACCCTTTTTCACAATGATGACCAACGAGAACCCAACAAAACCCAACGGACAACCCCAAAACACGTCAAAAACACCCCAAAAAAGAACAGGATCACCCCAAAAAACAGAAGAAAACCCCAAATACCATGAATCCACCCCAAAAGACCCCCTAAACCTACCTGAAGTTCTCCAAAACCCACAATTTACCCTTTTCCACCAAGATGCCAACAGAAAACCCAACAAAACCCAACAGAGACATCAAAACATGTCAAAAACACCCCAAAAGAGAACGGGAGAACCCCCAAAACTGGAAGAAAATCCCCAAAAAGCATGGATCCAATCCCAAAACCACCCTAAACCTACCTGATCTTCTCCAAATCCCAAAGTCCACTCCCAACCACCAGAAAACCCATTAGGAACTCAACAAAACGCAACAGAAACCCCAAAACACCTCAAAAACACCCCAAAAGCAAACCGGATCAGAAGAAAATACGTGATTTAACCCCAAGAAAACCCTTAAACCTACCTGATCTTCTCCAAATCCCAAAATCCACTCCCACCCACCATAAAACCCATTAGGAACTCAACAAAACGCAACGGAAACCCAAAAACACGTCAAAAACACCCCAAAAAAGAACTGGATCAGAAGAAAAAAAAAACAAAACTATGCATTTCCCTCCCAAATCACCCTAAACTCACCTGATCTTCTTCAAAACCCACAATCCACTCCCATTTAGCTTAACGACCAACGAGAACCCAACAAAACCCAACGGAGACCCCAAAACACGTCAAAAACACCCCAAAAAAGAACTGGTTCAACCCCAACAACGAAAGAAAACCCCAAAAGCCATAGATCCACACCAAAAGTCCCCCTAAACCTACCTGATGTTCTCCAAAACCCACAATTTACACTTTTCCACCATGATGACAACGGAAAACACAACGAAACCCAACGAAGAACCCAAAACACGTCAGAAACACCCCAAAAATGAATTCGATCACCCCAAAACTGGAACAAAATCCCCCAAAACCATAGATCCACCCCAAAAACACCCTAAATCTACCTGATGTTCTCCAAAACCCACAATTTACACTTTTCCACCATGATGACCACGGAAAACCCAACGAAACCCAACGGAGACCACAAAACACGTCAAAAACACCCCAAACAAGAACAGGATCACCCCCAAAACCAAAGAAAACCCCAAAAAGCACGGATCCAATCCCAAAACCACTCTAAACGTACCTGATGTTCTCCAAATCCAAATGTCCACTCCCAACCACCATAAAACCCATTAGGAACTCAACGAAACCCAACGGAAACCCCAAAACACCTCAAAAACACCCCAAAAAATAACTGAATCAGAAGAAAAAACACCAAAAACTATGAATTTCCCCGCAAAACCACCCTAAACTCACCTGATCTTTTCAAAACCCACAATCCACTCCCATTTCCCTTAAGGACCAACGAGAATCCAACTAAAACCCAACGGAGACCCCAAAACAAGTCAAAAACACCACAAACAAGAACAGGATAACCCCTAAAAAAGAAAGAAAACCCCAAAAAAACATACATCCACCCCAAAACCACACTAAACCTACCTGATGTTCTCCAAATCCCAAAGTCCACTCCCAACCACCAGAAAACCCATTAGGAACTCAACAAAACGCAACAGAAACCCCAAAACACCTCAAAAACACCCCAAAAGCAAACCGGATCAGAAGAAAATACGTGATTTAACCCCAAGAAAACCCTTAAACCTACCTGATCTTCTCCAAATCCCAAAATCCACTCCCACCCACCATAAAACCCATTAGGAACTCAACAAAACGCAACGGAAACCCAAAAACACGTCAAAAACACCCCAAAAAAGAACTGGATCAGAAGAAAAAAAAACCAAAACTATGCATTTCCCTCCCAAATCACCCTAAACTCACCTGATCTTCTTCAAAACCCACAATCCACTCCCATTTAGCTTAACGACCAACGAGAACCCAACAAAACCCAACGGAGACCCCAAAACACGTCAAAAACACCCCAAAAAAGAACTGGTTCAACCCCAACAACGAAAGAAAACCCCAAAAGCCATAGATCCACACCAAAAATCCCCCTAAACCAACCTGATGTTCTCCAAAACCCACAATTTTCACTTTTCCACCATGATGACCATGGAAAACCCAACGAAACCCAATGGAGACAAAAAACATGTCAAAAAAAAAAAAAAAAAAAAAAAAAAAACAAAAAAGAACAGGATCTCCCCAAAAAACAGAAGAAAAACCCAAATGCCATAGATCCACCCTAAAAGTCCCCCTAAGCCTACCTGATGTTCTCCAAAACCCACAATTTACACTTTTTCACCAGGATGACCAACATGAACCAAACGAAAACCCAAAACGAGACACCAAAACACGTCAAAAACACCCCAAAAATAAAGGGATCACCCATAAACTGGAAGAAAATCCCCAAAAAGCACGGATCCAATCCCAAAACCACCCTAAACCTACCTGATGTTCTCCAAAACCCACAATTTACCATTTTCCACCACGATGACCAACGAGTAAACAACAAAACCCAACGGAGACCTCCAAACACCTCAAAAATTTCCCAAAAAAGAGCAGGACCACCCCAAGAAACAGAAGAAAACACCAAAAAACATGACTCTGCCCCAAAAGTCCCCCTAAACCTACCTGATGTTCTCCAAAACCCACAATTTACAATTTTTCACTATGATGACCAACAAGAACCCACCTAAAACCCAACGGAGACCCCAAAACACGTCATAAACACCCCAAAAAAGAACAGGATCACCCAAAAAAAAACAGAAGAAAAGCCCAAATACCATGAATCCACCCCAAAATTCCCCTAAACCTACCTGAAGTTCTCCAAAACCCACAATTTACAATTTTCCACCACCATGACCACGGAAAACCCAAGGAATACCAACGGAGACCCCAAAACACCTCAAAAACACCCCAAAAAAGAACGGGATCACCCCCAAAAACGAAAGAAAATCCCCCAAAACCATAGATCCAATCCCAAAACCAACCTAAACCTACCTGATGTTCTCCAAAACCAACAATTTACCCTTTTCCACCATGATGACCACGGAAAACGCAACGAAACCCAATGGAGACCCCAAAACACGTCAAAAACACCCCCAAAATGAATTGGATCACCCCCCCCCAAAAAAAAAAAAAAAACAGAAGAAAACCCCATATATCAGGAATCCACCCCAAAAGTCCCCCTAAACCTACCTGATGTTCTCCAATACCCACAATTTACCCGTTTTCACCATGATGAACAACAAGAACCCAACAAAAACCAACGGAGACCCAAAAACACGTCAAAAACACCCCAAAAAATAACTGAATCAGAAGAAAAAACACCAAAAACTATGAATTTCCCCGCAAAACCACCCTAAACTCACCTGATCTTCTTCAAAACCCACAATCCACTCCCATTTCCCTTAAGGACCAACGAGAATCCAACTAAAACCCAACGGAGACCCCAAAACAAGTCAAAAACACCCCAAACAAGAACGGAATCACCCCCAAAACTGGAAGAAAATCCCCCAAAAACATAGATCCACCCCAAAACCACACTAAACCTACCTGATGTTCTCCAAAACACGCAATTTAAACTTTTCCAACATGATGAAAAACAAGAACCCAACAAAACCCAACGGAGACCCCAAAACATGTCAAAAACACCCCAAAAAAGAACGGGATCACCCCCAAAACTGGAAGAAAATTCCCCCCCCAAAAATTTACAATTTTCACCAGGATGACCAACATGAACCAAACGAAAACCCAAAACGAGACACCAAAACACGTCAAAAACACCCCAAAAAAGAAAGGGATCACCCATAAACTGGAAGAAAATCCCCAAAAAGCACAGATCCAATCCCAAAACCAGCCTAAACCTACCTGATCTTCTCCAAAACCCACAAATTTACCCTTTTCCACCATGATGACCATGGAAAACCCAACGAAACCCAATGGAGACAAAAAACATGTCAAAAAAAAAAAAAAAAAAAAAAAAAAAAAAAAAAAAAAAAAAGAACAGGATCTCCCCAAAAAACAGAAGAAAAACCCAAATGCCATAGATCCACCCCAAAAGTCCCCCTAAGCCTACCTGATGTTCTCCAAAACCCACAATTTACCCTTTTTCACAATGATGACCAACGAGAACCCAACAAAACCCAACGGACAACCCCAAAACACGTCAAAAACACCCCAAAAAAGAACAGGATCACCCCAAAAAACAGAAGAAAACCCCAAATACCATGAATCCACCCCAAAAGTCCCCCTAAACCTACCTGAAGTTCTCCAAAACCCACAATTTACCCTTTTCAACCAAGATGCCAACAGAAAACCCAACAAAACCCAACAGAGACATCAAAACATGTCAAAAACACCCCAAAAGAGAACGGGAGAACCCCCAAAACTGGAAGAAAATCCCCAAAAAGCATGGATCCAATCCCAAAACCACCCTAAACCTACCTGATCTTCTCCAAATCCCAAAGTCCACTCCCAACCACCAGAAAACCCATTAGGAACTCAACAAAACGCAACAGAAACCCCAAAACACCTCAAAAACACCCCAAAAGCAAACCGGATCAGAAGAAAATACGTGATTTAACCCCAAGAAAACCCTTAAACCTACCTGATCATCTCCAAATCCCAAAATCCACTCCCACCCACCATAAAACCCATTAGGAACTCAACAAAACGCAACGGAAACCCAAAAACACGTCAAAAACACCCCAAAAAAGAACTGGATCAGAAGAAAAAAAAAACAAAACTATGCATTTCCCTCCCAAATCACCCTAAACTCACCTGATCTTCTTCAAAACCCACAATCCACTCCCATTTAGCTTAACGACCAACGAGAACCCAACAAAACCCAACGGAGACCCCAAAACACGTCAAAAACACCCCAAAAAAGAACTGGTTCAACCCCAACAACGAAAGAAAACCCCAAAAGCCATAGATCCACACCAAAAGTCCCCCTAAACCTACCTGATGTTCTCCAAAACCCACAATTTACACTTTTCCACCATGATGACAACGGAAAACCCAACGAAACCCAACGAAGAACCCAAAACACGTCAGAAACACCCCAAAAATGAATTCGATCACCCCAAAACTGGAACAAAATCCCCCAAAACCATAGATCCACCCCAAAAACACCCTAAATCTACCTGATGTTCTCCAAAACCCACAATTTTCACTTTTCCACCATGATGACCACGGAAAACCCAACGAAACCCAACGGAGAACCCAAAACACGTCAAAAACACCCCAAACAAGAACAGGATCACCCCCAAAACCAAAGAAAACCCCAAAAAGCACGGATCCAATCCCAAAACCACTCTAAACGTACCTGATGTTCTCCAAATCCAAATGTCCACTCCCAACCACCATAAAACCCATTAGGAACTCAACGAAACCCAACGGAAACCCCAAAACACCTCAAAAACACCCCAAAAAATAACTGAATCAGAAGAAAAAACACCAAAAACTATGAATTTCCCCGCAAAACCACCCTAAACTCACCTGATCTTCTTCAAAACCCACAATCCACTCCCATTTCCCTTAAGGACCAACGAGAATCCAACTAAAACCCAACGGAGACCCCAAAACAAGTCAAAAACACCCCAAACAAGAACGGAATCACCCCCAAAACTGGAAGAAAATCCCCAAAAAACATAGATCCACCCCAAAACGACACTAAACCTACCTGATGTTCTCCAAAACACGCAAGTTAAACTTTTCCAACATGATGAAAAACAAGAATCCAACAAAACCCAACGGAGACCCCAAAACATGTCAAAAACACCCCAAAAAAGAACGGGATCACCCCCAAAACTGGAAGAAAATTCCTCCCTAAAAATTTACAATTTTCACCAGGATGACCAACATGAACCAAACGAAAACCCAAAAGGAGACACCAAAACACGTCAAAAACACCCCAAAAAAGAAAGGGATCACCCATAAACTGGAAGAAAATCCCCAAAAAGCACATATCCAATCCCAAAACCACCCTAAACCTACCTGATGTTCTCCAAAACCCACAAATTTACCCTTTTCCACCATGATGACCATGGAAAACCCAACGAAACCCAATGGAGACAAAAAACATGTCAAAAAAAAAAAAAAAAAAAAAAAAAAAAAGAACAGGATCTCCCCAAAAAACAGAAGAAAAACCCAAATGCCATAGATCCACACCAAAAGTCCCCCTAAGCCTACCTGATGTTCTCCAAAACCCACAATTTACACTTTCTCACCAGGATGACCAACATGAACCAAACGAAAACCCAAAACGAGACACCAAAACACGTCAAAAACACCCCAAAAATAAAGGGATCACCCATAAACTGGAAGAAAATCCCCAAAAAGCACGGATCCAATCCCAAAACCACCCTAAACCTACCTGATGTTCTCCAAAACCCACAATTTACCATTTTCCACCACGATGACCAACGAGTAAACAACAAAACCCAACGGAGACCTCCAAACACCTCAAAAATTTCCCAAAAAAGAGCAGGACCACCCCAAGAAACAGAAGAAAACATCAAAAAACATGACTCTGCCCCAAAAGTCCCCCTAAACCTACCTGATGTTCTCCAAAACCCACAATTTACAATTTTTCACTATGATGACCAACAAGAACCCAACTAAAACCCAACGGAGACCCCAAAACACGTCATAAACACCCCAAAAAAGAACAGGATCACCCAAAAAAAAACAGAAGAAAAGCCCAAATACCATGAATCCACCCCAAAATTCCCCTAAACCTACCTGAAGTTCTCCAAAACCCACAATTTACAATTTTCCACCACCATGACCACGGAAAACCCAAGGAATACCAACGGAGACCCCAAAACACCTCAAAAACACCCCAAAAAAGAACGGGATCACCCCCAAAAACGAAAGAAAATCCCCCAAAACCATAGATCCAATCCCAAAACCAACCTAAACCTACCTGATGTTCTCCAAAACCAACAATTTACCCTTTTCCACCATGATGACCACGGAAAACGCAACGAAACCCAATGGAGACCCCAAAACACGTCAAAAACACCCCCAAAATGAATTGGATCACCCCCTCCCCAAAAAAAAAAAAAAAAAAAAGAAAACCCCATATATAAGGAATCCACCCCAAAAGTCCCCCTAAACCTACCTGATGTTCTCCAATACCCACAATTTACCCGTTTTCACCATGATGAACAACAAGAACCCAACAAAAACCAACGGAGACCCAAAAACACGTCAAAAACACCCCAAAAAATAACTGAATCAGAAGAAAAAACACCAAAAACTATGAATTTCCCCGCAAAACCACCCTAAACTCACCTGATCTTCTTCAAAACCCACAATCCACTCCCATTTCCCTTAAGGACCAACGAGAATCCAACTAAAACCCAACGGAGACCCCAAAACAAGTCAAAAACACCCCAAACAAGAACGGAATCACCCCCAAAACTGGAAGAAAATCCCCCAAAAACATAGATCCACCCCAAAACCACACTAAACCTACCTGATGTTCTCCAAAACACGCAATTTAAACTTTTCCAACATGATGAAAAACAAGAACCCAACAAAACCCAACGGAGACCCCAAAACATGTCAAAAACACCCCAAAAAAGAACGGGATCACCCCCAAAACTGGAAGAAAATTCCCCCCCCAAAAATTTACAATTTTCACCAGGATGACCAACATGAACCAAACGAAAACCCAAAACGAGACACCAAAACACGTCAAAAACACCCCAAAAAAGAAAGGGATCACCCATAAACTGGAAGAAAATCCCCAAAAAGCACAGATCCAATCCCAAAACCAGCCTAAACCTACCTGATCTTCTCCAAAACCCACAAATTTACCCTTTTCCACCATGATGACCATGGAAAACCCAACGAAACCCAATGGAGACAAAAAACATGTCAAAAAAAAAAAAAAAAAAAAAAAAAAAAAAAAAAACCAAAAAAGAACAGGATCTCCCCAAAAAACAGAAGAAAAACCCAAATGCCATAGATCCACCCCAAAAGTCCCCCTAAGCCTACCTGATGTTCTCCAAAACCCACAATTTACCCTTTTTCACAATGATGACCAACGAGAACCCAACAAAACCCAACGGACAACCCCAAAACACGTCAAAAACACCCCAAAAAAGAACAGGATCACCCCAAAAAACAGAAGAAAACCCCAAATACCATGAATCCACCCCAAAAGTCCCCCTAAACCTACCTGAAGTTCTCCAAAACCCACAATTTACCCTTTTCCACCAAGATGCCAACAGAAAACCCAACAAAACCCAACAGAGACATCAAAACATGTCAAAAACACCCCAAAAGAGAACGGGAGAACCCCCAAAACTGGAAGAAAATCCCCAAAAAGCATGGATCCAATCCCAAAACCACCCTAAACCTACCTGATCTTCTCCAAATCCCAAAGTCCACTCCCAACCACCAGAAAACCCATTAGGAACTCAACAAAACGCAACAGAAACCCCAAAACACCTCAAAAACACCCCAAAAGCAAACCGGATCAGAAGAAAATACGTGATTTAACCCCAAGAAAACCCTTAAACCTACCTGATCTTCTCCAAATCCCAAAATCCACTCCCACCCACCATAAAACCCATTAGGAACTCAACAAAACGCAACGGAAACCCAAAAACACGTCAAAAACACCCCAAAAAAGAACTGGATCAGAAGAAAAAAAAAACAAAACTATGCATTTCCCTCCCAAATCACCCTAAACTCACCTGATCTTCTTCAAAACCCACAATCCACTCCCATTTAGCTTAACGACCAACGAGAACCCAACAAAACCCAACGGAGACCCCAAAACACGTCAAAAACACCCCAAAAAAGAACTGGTTCAACCCCAACAACGAAAGAAAACCCCAAAAGCCATAGATCCACACCAAAAGTCCCCCTAAACCTACCTGATGTTCTCCAAAACCCACAATTTACACTTTTCCACCATGATGACAACGGAAAACCCAACGAAACCCAACGAAGAACCCAAAACACGTCAGAAACACCCCAAAAATGAATTCGATCACCCCAAAACTGGAACAAAATCCCCCAAAACCATAGATCCACCCCAAAAACACCCTAAATCTACCTGATGTTCTCCAAAACCCACAATTTACACTTTTCCACCATGATGACCACGGAAAACCCAACGAAACCCAACGGAGACCACAAAACACGTCAAAAACACCCCAAACAAGAACAGGATCACCCCCAAAACCAAAGAAAACCCCAAAAAGCACGGATCCAATCCCAAAACCACTCTAAACGTACCTGATGTTCTCCAAATCCAAATGTCCACTCCCAACCACCATAAAACCCATTAGGAACTCAACGAAACCCAACGGAAACCCCAAAACACCTCAAAAACACCCCAAAAAATAACTGAATCAGAAGAAAAAACACCAAAAACTATGAATTTCCCCGCAAAACCACCCTAAACTCACCTGATCTTTTCAAAACCCACAATCCACTCCCATTTCCCTTAAGGACCAACGAGAATCCAACTAAAACCCAACGGAGACCCCAAAACAAGTCAAAAACACCACAAACAAGAACAGGATAACCCCTAAAAAAGAAAGAAAACCCCAAAAAAACATACATCCACCCCAAAACCACACTAAACCTACCTGATGTTCTCCAAATCCCAAAGTCCACTCCCAACCACCAGAAAACCCATTAGGAACTCAACAAAACGCAACAGAAACCCCAAAACACCTCAAAAACACCCCAAAAGCAAACCGGATCAGAAGAAAATACGTGATTTAACCCCAAGAAAACCCTTAAACCTACCTGATCTTCTCCAAATCCCAAAATCCACTCCCACCCACCATAAAACCCATTAGGAACTCAACAAAACGCAACGGAAACCCAAAAACACGTCAAAAACACCCCAAAAAAGAACTGGATCAGAAGAAAAAAAAAACAAAACTATGCATTTCCCTCCCAAATCACCCTAAACTCACCTGATCTTCTTCAAAACCCACAATCCACTCCCATTTAGCTTAACGACCAACGAGAACCCAACAAAACCCAACGGAGACCCCAAAACACGTCAAAAACACCCCAAAAAAGAACTGGTTCAACCCCAACAACGAAAGAAAACCCCAAAAGCCATAGATCCACACCAAAAATCCCCCTAAACCAACCTGATGTTCTCCAAAACCCACAATTTTCACTTTTCCACCATGATGACCATGGAAAACCCAACGAAACCCAATGGAGACAAAAAACATGTCAAAAAAAAAAAAAAAAAAAAAAAAAAAAAAAAAAACCAAAAAAGAACAGGATCTCCCCAAAAAACAGAAGAAAAACCCAAATGCCATAGATCCACCCCAAAAGTCCCCCTAAGCCTACCTGATGTTCTCCAAAACCCACAATTTACCCTTTTTCACAATGATGACCAACGAGAACCCAACAAAACCCAACGGACAACCCCAAAACACGTCAAAAACACCCCAAAAAAGAACAGGATCACCCCAAAAAACAGAAGAAAACCCCAAATACCATGAATCCACCCCAAAAGTCCCCCTAAACCTACCTGAAGTTCTCCAAAACCCACAATTTACCCTTTTCCACCAAGATGCCAACAGAAAACCCAACAAAACCCAACAGAGACATCAAAACATGTCAAAAACACCCCAAAAGAGAACGGGAGAACCCCCAAAACTGGAAGAAAATCCCCAAAAAGCATGGATCCAATCCCAAAACCACCCTAAACCTACCTGATCTTCTCCAAATCCCAAAGTCCACTCCCAACCACCAGAAAACCCATTAGGAACTCAACAAAACGCAACAGAAACCCCAAAACACCTCAAAAACACCCCAAAAGCAAACCGGATCAGAAGAAAATACGTGATTTAACCCCAAGAAAACCCTTAAACCTACCTGATCTTCTCCAAATCCCAAAATCCACTCCCACCCACCATAAAACCCATTAGGAACTCAACAAAACGCAACGGAAACCCAAAAACACGTCAAAAACACCCCAAAAAAGAACTGGATCAGAAGAAAAAAAAAACAAAACTATGCATTTCCCTCCCAAATCACCCTAAACTCACCTGATCTTCTTCAAAACCCACAATCCACTCCCATTTAGCTTAACGACCAACGAGAACCCAACAAAACCCAACGGAGACCCCAAAACACGTCAAAAACACCCCAAAAAAGAACTGGTTCAACCCCAACAACGAAAGAAAACCCCAAAAGCCATAGATCCACACCAAAAGTCCCCCTAAACCTACCTGATGTTCTCCAAAACCCACAATTTACACTTTTCCACCATGATGACAACGGAAAACCCAACGAAACCCAACGAAGAACCCAAAACACGTCAGAAACACCCCAAAAATGAATTCGATCACCCCAAAACTGGAACAAAATCCCCCAAAACCATAGATCCACCCCAAAAACACCCTAAATCTACCTGATGTTCTCCAAAACCCACAATTTACACTTTTCCACCATGATGACCACGGAAAACCCAACGAAACCCAACGGAGACCACAAAACACGTCAAAAACACCCCAAACAAGAACAGGATCACCCCCAAAACCAAAGAAAACCCCAAAAAGCACGGATCCAATCCCAAAACCACTCTAAACGTACCTGATGTTCTCCAAATCCAAATGTCCACTCCCAACCACCATAAAACCCATTAGGAACTCAACGAAACCCAACGGAAACCCCAAAACACCTCAAAAACACCCCAAAAAATAACTGAATCAGAAGAAAAAACACCAAAAACTATGAATTTCCCCGCAAAACCACCCTAAACTCACCTGATCTTTTCAAAACCCACAATCCACTCCCATTTCCCTTAAGGACCAACGAGAATCCAACTAAAACCCAACGGAGACCCCAAAACAAGTCAAAAACACCACAAACAAGAACAGGATAACCCCTAAAAAAGAAAGAAAACCCCAAAAAAACATACATCCACCCCAAAACCACACTAAACCTACCTGATGTTCTCCAAATCCCAAAGTCCACTCCCAACCACCAGAAAACCCATTAGGAACTCAACAAAACGCAACAGAAACCCCAAAACACCTCAAAAACACCCCAAAAGCAAACCGGATCAGAAGAAAATACGTGATTTAACCCCAAGAAAACCCTTAAACCTACCTGATCTTCTCCAAATCCCAAAATCCACTCCCACCCACCATAAAACCCATTAGGAACTCAACAAAACGCAACGGAAACCCAAAAACACGTCAAAAACACCCCAAAAAAGAACTGGATCAGAAGAAAAAAAAAACAAAACTATGCATTTCCCTCCCAAATCACCCTAAACTCACCTGATCTTCTTCAAAACCCACAATCCACTCCCATTTAGCTTAACGACCAACGAGAACCCAACAAAACCCAACGGAGACCCCAAAACACGTCAAAAACACCCCAAAAAAGAACTGGTTCAACCCCAACAACGAAAGAAAACCCCAAAAGCCATAGATCCACACCAAAAATCCCCCTAAACCAACCTGATGTTCTCCAAAACCCACAATTTTCACTTTTCCACCATGATGACCATGGAAAACCCAACGAAACCCAATGGAGACAAAAAACATGTCAAAAAAAAAAAAAAAAAAAAAAAAAAAAAAAAACAAAAAAGAACAGGATCTCCCCAAAAAACAGAAGAAAAACCCAAATGCCATAGATCCACCCTAAAAGTCCCCCTAAGCCTACCTGATGTTCTCCAAAACCCACAATTTACACTTTTTCACCAGGATGACCAACATGAACCAAACGAAAACCCAAAACGAGACACCAAAACACGTCAAAAACACCCCAAAAATAAAGGGATCACCCATAAACTGGAAGAAAATCCCCAAAAAGCACGGATCCAATCCCAAAACCACCCTAAACCTACCTGATGTTCTCCAAAACCCACAATTTACCATTTTCCACCACGATGACCAACGAGTAAACAACAAAACCCAACGGAGACCTCCAAACACCTCAAAAATTTCCCAAAAAAGAGCAGGACCACCCCAAGAAACAGAAGAAAACACCAAAAAACATGACTCTGCCCCAAAAGTCCCCCTAAACCTACCTGATGTTCTCCAAAACCCACAATTTACAATTTTTCACTATGATGACCAACAAGAACCCAACTAAAACCCAACGGAGACCCCAAAACACGTCATAAACACCCCAAAAAAGAACAGGATCACCCAAAAAAAAACAGAAGAAAAGCCCAAATACCATGAATCCACCCCAAAATTCCCCTAAACCTACCTGAAGTTCTCCAAAACCCACAATTTACAATTTTCCACCACCATGACCACGGAAAACCCAAGGAATACCAACGGAGACCCCAAAACACCTCAAAAACACCCCAAAAAAGAACGGGATCACCCCCAAAAACGAAAGAAAATCCCCCAAAACCATAGATCCAATCCCAAAACCAACCTAAACCTACCTGATGTTCTCCAAAACCAACAATTTACCCTTTTCCACCATGATGACCACGGAAAACGCAACGAAACCCAATGGAGACCCCAAAACACGTCAAAAACACCCCCAAAATGAATTGGATCACCCCCCCCCACAAAAAAAAAAAAAAACAGAAGAAAACCCCATATATCAGGAATCCACCCCAAAAGTCCCCCTAAACCTACCTGATGTTCTCCAATACCCACAATTTACCCGTTTTCACCATGATGAACAACAAGAACCCAACAAAAACCAACGGAGACCCAAAAACACGTCAAAAACACCCCAAAAAATAACTGAATCAGAAGAAAAAACACCAAAAACTATGAATTTCCCCGCAAAACCACCCTAAACTCACCTGATCTTCTTCAAAACCCACAATCCACTCCCATTTCCCTTAAGGACCAACGAGAATCCAACTAAAACCCAACGGAGACCCCAAAACAAGTCAAAAACACCCCAAACAAGAACGGAATCACCCCCAAAACTGGAAGAAAATCCCCCAAAAACATAGATCCACCCCAAAACCACACTAAACCTACCTGATGTTCTCCAAAACACGCAATTTAAACTTTTCCAACATGATGAAAAACAAGAACCCAACAAAACCCAACGGAGACCCCAAAACATGTCAAAAACACCCCAAAAAAGAACGGGATCACCCCCAAAACTGGAAGAAAATTCCCCCCCCAAAAATTTACAATTTTCACCAGGATGACCAACATGAACCAAACGAAAACCCAAAACGAGACACCAAAACACGTCAAAAACACCCCAAAAAAGAAAGGGATCACCCATAAACTGGAAGAAAATCCCCAAAAAGCACAGATCCAATCCCAAAACCAGCCTAAACCTACCTGATCTTCTCCAAAACCCACAAATTTACCCTTTTCCACCATGATGACCATGGAAAACCCAACGAAACCCAATGGAGACAAAAAACATGTCAAAAAAAAAAAAAAAAAAAAAAAAAAAAAACAAAACCAAAAAAGAACAGGATCTCCCCAAAAAACAGAAGAAAAACCCAAATGCCATAGATCCACCCCAAAAGTCCCCCTAAGCCTACCTGATGTTCTCCAAAACCCACAATTTACCCTTTTTCACAATGATGACCAACGAGAACCCAACAAAACCCAACGGACAACCCCAAAACACGTCAAAAACACCCCAAAAAAGAACAGGATCACCCCAAAAAACAGAAGAAAACCCCAAATACCATGAATCCACCCCAAAAGTCCCCCTAAACCTACCTGAAGTTCTCCAAAACCCACAATTTACCCTTTTCCACCAAGATGCCAACAGAAAACCCAACAAAACCCAACAGAGACATCAAAACATGTCAAAAACACCCCAAAAGAGAACGGGAGAACCCCCAAAACTGGAAGAAAATCCCCAAAAAGCATGGATCCAATCCCAAAACCACCCTAAACCTACCTGATCTTCTCCAAATCCCAAAGTCCACTCCCAACCACCAGAAAACCCATTAGGAACTCAACAAAACGCAACAGAAACCCCAAAACACCTCAAAAACACCCCAAAAGCAAACCGGATCAGAAGAAAATACGTGATTTAACCCCAAGAAAACCCTTAAACCTACCTGATCTTCTCCAAATCCCAAAATCCACTCCCACCCACCATAAAACCCATTAGGAACTCAACAAAACGCAACGGAAACCCAAAAACACGTCAAAAACACCCCAAAAAAGAACTGGATCAGAAGAAAAAAAAAACAAAACTATGCATTTCCCTCCCAAATCACCCTAAACTCACCTGATCTTCTTCAAAACCCACAATCCACTCCCATTTAGCTTAACGACCAACGAGAACCCAACAAAACCCAACGGAGACCCCAAAACACGTCAAAAACACCCCAAAAAAGAACTGGTTCAACCCCAACAACGAAAGAAAACCCCAAAAGCCATAGATCCACCCCAAAAGTCCCCCTAAACCTACCTGATGTTCTCCAAAACCCACAATTTACACTTTTCCACCATGATGACAACGGAAAACCCAACGAAACCCAACGAAGAACCCAAAACACGTCAGAAACACCCCAAAAATGAATTCGATCACCCCAAAACTGGAACAAAATCCCCCAAAACCATAGATCCACCCCAAAAACACCCTAAATCTACCTGATGTTCTCCAAAACCCACAATTTACACTTTTCCACCATGATGACCACGGAAAACCCAACGAAACCCAACGGAGACCACAAAACACGTCAAAAACACCCCAAACAAGAACAGGATCACCCCCAAAACCAAAGAAAACCCCAAAAAGCACGGATCCAATCCCAAAACCACTCTAAACGTACCTGATGTTCTCCAAATCCAAATGTCCACTCCCAACCACCATAAAACCCATTAGGAACTCAACGAAACCCAACGGAAACCCCAAAACACCTCAAAAACACCCCAAAAAATAACTGAATCAGAAGAAAAAACACCAAAAACTATGAATTTCCCCGCAAAACCACCCTAAACTCACCTGATCTTTTCAAAACCCACAATCCACTCCCATTTCCCTTAAGGACCAACGAGAATCCAACTAAAACCCAACGGAGACCCCAAAACAAGTCAAAAACACCACAAACAAGAACAGGATAACCCCTAAAAAAGAAAGAAAACCCCAAAAAAACATACATCCACCCCAAAACCACACTAAACCTACCTGATGTTCTCCAAATCCCAAAGTCCACTCCCAACCACCAGAAAACCCATTAGGAACTCAACAAAACGCAACAGAAACCCCAAAACACCTCAAAAACACCCCAAAAGCAAACCGGATCAGAAGAAAATACGTGATTTAACCCCAAGAAAACCCTTAAACCTACCTGATCTTCTCCAAATCCCAAAATCCACTCCCACCCACCATAAAACCCATTAGGAACTCAACAAAACGCAACGGAAACCCAAAAACACGTCAAAAACACCCCAAAAAAGAACTGGATCAGAAGAAAAAAAAAACAAAACTATGCATTTCCCTCCCAAATCACCCTAAACTCACCTGATCTTCTTCAAAACCCACAATCCACTCCCATTTAGCTTAACGACCAACGAGAACCCAACAAAACCCAACGGAGACCCCAAAACACGTCAAAAACACCCCAAAAAAGAACTGGTTCAACCCCAACAACGAAAGAAAACCCCAAAAGCCATAGATCCACACCAAAAATCCCCCTAAACCAACCTGATGTTCTCCAAAACCCACAATTTTCACTTTTCCACCATGATGACCATGGAAAACCCAACGAAACCCAATGGAGACAAAAAACATGTCAAAAAAAAAAAAAAAAAAAAAAAAAAAAAAACAAAAAAGAACAGGATCTCCCCAAAAAACAGAAGAAAAACCCAAATGCCATAGATCCACCCTAAAAGTCCCCCTAAGCCTACCTGATGTTCTCCAAAACCCACAATTTACACTTTTTCACCAGGATGACCAACATGAACCAAACGAAAACCCAAAACGAGACACCAAAACACGTCAAAAACACCCCAAAAATAAAGGGATCACCCATAAACTGGAAGAAAATCCCCAAAAAGCACGGATCCAATCCCAAAACCACCCTAAACCTACCTGATGTTCTCCAAAACCCACAATTTACCATTTTCCACCACGATGACCAACGAGTAAACAACAAAACCCAACGGAGACCTCCAAACACCTCAAAAATTTCCCAAAAAAGAGCAGGACCACCCCAAGAAACAGAAGAAAACACCAAAAAACATGACTCTGCCCCAAAAGTCCCCCTAAACCTACCTGATGTTCTCCAAAACCCACAATTTACAATTTTTCACTATGATGACCAACAAGAACCCACCTAAAACCCAACGGAGACCCCAAAACACGTCATAAACACCCCAAAAAAGAACAGGATCACCCAAAAAAAAACAGAAGAAAAGCCCAAATACCATGAATCCACCCCAAAATTCCCCTAAACCTACCTGAAGTTCTCCAAAACCCACAATTTACAATTTTCCACCACCATGACCACGGAAAACCCAAGGAATACCAACGGAGACCCCAAAACACCTCAAAAACACCCCAAAAAAGAACGGGATCACCCCCAAAAACGAAAGAAAATCCCCCAAAACCATAGATCCAATCCCAAAACCAACCTAAACCTACCTGATGTTCTCCAAAACCAACAATTTACCCTTTTCCACCATGATGACCACGGAAAACGCAACGAAACCCAATGGAGACCCCAAAACACGTCAAAAACACCCCCAAAATGAATTGGATCACCCCCCCCCACAAAAAAAAAAAAAAACAGAAGAAAACCCCATATATCAGGAATCCACCCCAAAAGTCCCCCTAAACCTACCTGATGTTCTCCAATACCCACAATTTACCCGTTTTCACCATGATGAACAACAAGAACCCAACAAAAACCAACGGAGACCCAAAAACACGTCAAAAACACCCCAAAAAATAACTGAATCAGAAGAAAAAACACCAAAAACTATGAATTTCCCCGCAAAACCACCCTAAACTCACCTGATCTTCTTCAAAACCCACAATCCACTCCCATTTCCCTTAAGGACCAACGAGAATCCAACTAAAACCCAACGGAGACCCCAAAACAAGTCAAAAACACCCCAAACAAGAACGGAATCACCCCCAAAACTGGAAGAAAATCCCCCAAAAACATAGATCCACCCCAAAACCACACTAAACCTACCTGATGTTCTCCAAAACACGCAATTTAAACTTTTCCAACATGATGAAAAACAAGAACCCAACAAAACCCAACGGAGACCCCAAAACATGTCAAAAACACCCCAAAAAAGAACGGGATCACCCCCAAAACTGGAAGAAAATTCCCCCCCCAAAAATTTACAATTTTCACCAGGATGACCAACATGAACCAAACGAAAACCCAAAACGAGACACCAAAACACGTCAAAAACACCCCAAAAAAGAAAGGGATCACCCATAAACTGGAAGAAAATCCCCAAAAAGCACAGATCCAATCCCAAAACCAGCCTAAACCTACCTGATCTTCTCCAAAACCCACAAATTTACCCTTTTCCACCATGATGACCATGGAAAACCCAACGAAACCCAATGGAGACAAAAAACATGTCAAAAAAAAAAAAAAAAAAAAAAAAAAAAAAAAAAACCAAAAAAGAACAGGATCTCCCCAAAAAACAGAAGAAAAACCCAAATGCCATAGATCCACCCCAAAAGTCCCCCTAAGCCTACCTGATGTTCTCCAAAACCCACAATTTACCCTTTTTCACAATGATGACCAACGAGAACCCAACAAAACCCAACGGACAACCCCAAAACACGTCAAAAACACCCCAAAAAAGAACAGGATCACCCCAAAAAACAGAAGAAAACCCCAAATACCATGAATCCACCCCAAAAGTCCCCCTAAACCTACCTGAAGTTCTCCAAAACCCACAATTTACCCTTTTCCACCAAGATGCCAACAGAAAACCCAACAAAACCCAACAGAGACATCAAAACATGTCAAAAACACCACAAACAAGAACAGGATAACCCCTAAAAAAGAAAGAAAACCCCAAAAAAACATACATCCACCCCAAAACCACACTAAACCTACCTGATGTTCTCCAAATCCCAAAGTCCACTCCCAACCACCAGAAAACCCATTAGGAACTCAACAAAACGCAACAGAAACCCCAAAACACCTCAAAAACACCCCAAAAGCAAACCGGATCAGAAGAAAATACGTGATTTAACCCCAAGAAAACCCTTAAACCTACCTGATCTTCTCCAAATCCCAAAATCCACTCCCACCCACCATAAAACCCATTAGGAACTCAACAAAACGCAACGGAAACCCAAAAACACGTCAAAAACACCCCAAAAAAGAACTGGATCAGAAGAAAAAAAAAACAAAACTATGCATTTCCCTCCCAAATCACCCTAAACTCACCTGATCTTCTTCAAAACCCACAATCCACTCCCATTTAGCTTAACGACCAACGAGAACCCAACAAAACCCAACGGAGACCCCAAAACACGTCAAAAACACCCCAAAAAAGAACTGGTTCAACCCCAACAACGAAAGAAAACCCCAAAAGCCATAGATCCACACCAAAAGTCCCCCTAAACCTACCTGATGTTCTCCAAAACCCACAATTTACACTTTTCCACCATGATGACAACGGAAAACCCAACGAAACCCAACGAAGAACCCAAAACACGTCAGAAACACCCCAAAAATGAATTCGATCACCCCAAAACTGGAACAAAATCCCCCAAAACCATAGATCCACCCCAAAAACACCCTAAATCTACCTGATGTTCTCCAAAACCCACAATTTACACTTTTCCACCATGATGACCACGGAAAACCCAACGAAACCCAACGGAGACCACAAAACACGTCAAAAACACCCCAAACAAGAACAGGATCACCCCCAAAACCAAAGAAAACCCCAAAAAGCACGGATCCAATCCCAAAACCACTCTAAACGTACCTGATGTTCTCCAAATCCAAATGTCCACTCCCAACCACCATAAAACCCATTAGGAACTCAACGAAACCCAACGGAAACCCCAAAACACCTCAAAAACACCCCAAAAAATAACTGAATCAGAAGAAAAAACACCAAAAACTATGAATTTCCCCGCAAAACCACCCTAAACTCACCTGATCTTTTCAAAACCCACAATCCACTCCCATTTCCCTTAAGGACCAACGAGAATCCAACTAAAACCCAACGGAGACCCCAAAACAAGTCAAAAACACCACAAACAAGAACAGGATAACCCCTAAAAAAGAAAGAAAACCCCAAAAAAACATACATCCACCCCAAAACCACACTAAACCTACCTGATGTTCTCCAAATCCCAAAGTCCACTCCCAACCACCAGAAAACCCATTAGGAACTCAACAAAACGCAACAGAAACCCCAAAACACCTCAAAAACACCCCAAAAGCAAACCGGATCAGAAGAAAATACGTGATTTAACCCCAAGAAAACCCTTAAACCTACCTGATCTTCTCCAAATCCCAAAATCCACTCCCACCCACCATAAAACCCATTAGGAACTCAACAAAACGCAACGGAAACCCAAAAACACGTCAAAAACACCCCAAAAAAGAACTGGATCAGAAGAAAAAAAAAACAAAACTATGCATTTCCCTCCCAAATCACCCTAAACTCACCTGATCTTCTTCAAAACCCACAATCCACTCCCATTTAGCTTAACGACCAACGAGAACCCAACAAAACCCAACGGAGACCCCAAAACACGTCAAAAACACCCCAAAAAAGAACTGGTTCAACCCCAACAACGAAAGAAAACCCCAAAAGCCATAGATCCACACCAAAAATCCCCCTAAACCAACCTGATGTTCTCCAAAACCCACAATTTTCACTTTTCCACCATGATGACCATGGAAAACCCAACGAAACCCAATGGAGACAAAAAACATGTCAAAAAAAAAAAAAAAAAAAAAAAAAAAAACAAAAAAGAACAGGATCTCCCCAAAAAACAGAAGAAAAACCCAAATGCCATAGATCCACCCTAAAAGTCCCCCTAAGCCTACCTGATGTTCTCCAAAACCCACAATTTACACTTTCTCACCAGGATGACCAACATGAACCAAACGAAAACCCAAAACGAGACACCAAAACACGTCAAAAACACCCCAAAAATAAAGGGATCACCCATAAACTGGAAGAAAATCCCCAAAAAGCACGGATCCAATCCCAAAACCACCCTAAACCTACCTGATGTTCTCCAAAACCCACAATTTACCATTTTCCACCACGATGACCAACGAGTAAACAACAAAACCCAACGGAGACCTCCAAAAACCTCAAAAATTTCCCAAAAAAGAGCAGGACCACCCCAAGAAACAGAAGAAAACACCAAAAAACATGACTCTGCCCCAAAAGTCCCCCTAAACCTACCTGATGTTCTCCAAAACCCACAATTTACAAGTTTTCACTATGATGACCAACAAGAACCCACCTAAAACCCAACGGAGACCCCAAAACACGTCATAAACACCCCAAAAAAGAACAGGATCACCCAAAAAAAAACAGAAGAAAAGCCCAAATACCATGAATCCACCCCAAAATTCCCCTAAACCTACCTGAAGTTCTCCAAAACCCACAATTTACAATTTTCCACCACCATGACCACGGAAAACCCAAGGAATACCAACGGAGACCCCAAAACACCTCAAAAACACCCCAAAAAAGAACGGGATCACCCCCAAAAACGAAAGAAAATCCCCCAAAACCATAGATCCAATCCCAAAACCAACCTAAACCTACCTGATGTTCTCCAAAACCAACAATTTACCCTTTTCCACCATGATGACCACGGAAAACGCAACGAAACCCAATGGAGACCCCAAAACACGTCAAAAACACCCCCAAAATGAATTGGATCACCCCCTCCCCAAAAAAAAAAAAAAAACAGAAGAAAACCCCATATATAAGGAATCCACCCCAAAAGTCCCCCTAAACCTACCTGATGTTCTCCAATACCCACAATTTACCCGTTTTCACCATGATGAACAACAAGAACCCAACAAAAACCAACGGAGACCCAAAAACACGTCAAAAACACCCCAAAAAATAACTGAATCAGAAGAAAAAACACCAAAAACTATGAATTTCCCCGCAAAACCACCCTAAACTCACCTGATCTTCTTCAAAACCCACAATCCACTCCCATTTCCCTTAAGGACCAACGAGAATCCAACTAAAACCCAACGGAGACCCCAAAACAAGTCAAAAACACCCCAAACAAGAACGGAATCACCCCCAAAACTGGAAGAAAATCCCCCAAAAACATAGATCCACCCCAAAACCACACTAAACCTACCTGATGTTCTCCAAAACACGCAATTTAAACTTTTCCAACATGATGAAAAACAAGAACCCAACAAAACCCAACGGAGACCCCAAAACATGTCAAAAACACCCCAAAAAAGAACGGGATCACCCCCAAAACTGGAAGAAAATTCCCCCCCCAAAAATTTACAATTTTCACCAGGATGACCAACATGAACCAAACGAAAACCCAAAACGAGACACCAAAACACGTCAAAAACACCCCAAAAAAGAAAGGGATCACCCATAAACTGGAAGAAAATCCCCAAAAAGCACAGATCCAATCCCAAAACCAGCCTAAACCTACCTGATCTTCTCCAAAACCCACAAATTTACCCTTTTCCACCATGATGACCATGGAAAACCCAACGAAACCCAATGGAGACAAAAAACATGTCAAAAAAAAAAAAAAAAAAAAAAAAAAAAAAAAAAACCAAAAAAGAACAGGATCTCCCCAAAAAACAGAAGAAAAACCCAAATGCCATAGATCCACCCCAAAAGTCCCCCTAAGCCTACCTGATGTTCTCCAAAACCCACAATTTACCCTTTTTCACAATGATGACCAACGAGAACCCAACAAAACCCAACGGACAACCCCAAAACACGTCAAAAACACCCCAAAAAAGAACAGGATCACCCCAAAAAACAGAAGAAAACCCCAAATACCATGAATCCACCCCAAAAGTCCCCCTAAACCTACCTGAAGTTCTCCAAAACCCACAATTTACCCTTTTCCACCAAGATGCCAACAGAAAACCCAACAAAACCCAACAGAGACATCAAAACATGTCAAAAACACCCCAAAAGAGAACGGGAGAACCCCCAAAACTGGAAGAAAATCCCCAAAAAGCATGGATCCAATCCCAAAACCACCCTAAACCTACCTGATCTTCTCCAAATCCCAAAGTCCACTCCCAACCACCAGAAAACCCATTAGGAACTCAACAAAACGCAACAGAAACCCCAAAACACCTCAAAAACACCCCAAAAGCAAACCGGATCAGAAGAAAATACGTGATTTAACCCCAAGAAAACCCTTAAACCTACCTGATCTTCTCCAAATCCCAAAATCCACTCCCACCCACCATAAAACCCATTAGGAACTCAACAAAACGCAACGGAAACCCAAAAACACGTCAAAAACACCCCAAAAAAGAACTGGATCAGAAGAAAAAAAAAAAACAAAACTATGCATTTCCCTCCCAAATCACCCTAAACTCACCTGATCTTCTTCAAAACCCACAATCCACTCCCATTTAGCTTAACGACCAACGAGAACCCAACAAAACCCAACGGAGACCCCAAAACACGTCAAAAACACCCCAAAAAAGAACTGGTTCAACCCCAACAACGAAAGAAAACCCCAAAAGCCATAGATCCACACCAAAAGTCCCCCTAAACCTACCTGATGTTCTCCAAAACCCACAATTTACACTTTTCCACCATGATGACAACGGAAAACCCAACGAAACCCAACGAAGAACCCAAAACACGTCAGAAACACCCCAAAAATGAATTCGATCACCCCAAAACTGGAACAAAATCCCCCAAAACCATAGATCCACCCCAAAAACACCCTAAATCTACCTGATGTTCTCCAAAACCCACAATTTACACTTTTCCACCATGATGACCACGGAAAACCCAACGAAACCCAACGGAGACCACAAAACACGTCAAAAACACCCCAAACAAGAACAGGATCACCCCCAAAACCAAAGAAAACCCCAAAAAGCACGGATCCAATCCCAAAACCACTCTAAACGTACCTGATGTTCTCCAAATCCAAATGTCCACTCCCAACCACCATAAAACCCATTAGGAACTCAACGAAACCCAACGGAAACCCCAAAACACCTCAAAAACACCCCAAAAAATAACTGAATCAGAAGAAAAAACACCAAAAACTATGAATTTCCCCGCAAAACCACCCTAAACTCACCTGATCTTTTCAAAACCCACAATCCACTCCCATTTCCCTTAAGGACCAACGAGAATCCAACTAAAACCCAACGGAGACCCCAAAACAAGTCAAAAACACCACAAACAAGAACAGGATAACCCCTAAAAAAGAAAGAAAACCCCAAAAAAACATACATCCACCCCAAAACCACACTAAACCTACCTGATGTTCTCCAAATCCCAAAGTCCACTCCCAACCACCAGAAAACCCATTAGGAACTCAACAAAACGCAACAGAAACCCCAAAACACCTCAAAAACACCCCAAAAGCAAACCGGATCAGAAGAAAATACGTGATTTAACCCCAAGAAAACCCTTAAACCTACCTGATCTTCTCCAAATCCCAAAATCCACTCCCACCCACCATAAAACCCATTAGGAACTCAACAAAACGCAACGGAAACCCAAAAACACGTCAAAAACACCCCAAAAAAGAACTGGATCAGAAGAAAAAAAAACCAAAACTATGCATTTCCCTCCCAAATCACCCTAAACTCACCTGATCTTCTTCAAAACCCACAATCCACTCCCATTTAGCTTAACGACCAACGAGAACCCAACAAAACCCAACGGAGACCCCAAAACACGTCAAAAACACCCCAAAAAAGAACTGGTTCAACCCCAACAACGAAAGAAAACCCCAAAAGCCATAGATCCACACCAAAAATCCCCCTAAACCAACATGATGTTCTCCAAAACCCACAATTTTCACTTTTCCACCATGATGACCATGGAAAACCCAACGAAACCCAATGGAGACAAAAAACATGTCAAAAAAAAAAAAAAAAAAAAAACAAAACAAAACAAAAAAGAACAGGATCTCCCCAAAAAACAGAAGAAAAACCCAAATGCCATAGATCCACCCTAAAAGTCCCCCTAAGCCTACCTGATGTTCTCCAAAACCCACAATTTACACTTTCTCACCAGGATGACCAACATGAACCAAACGAAAACCCAAAACGAGACACCAAAACACGTCAAAAACACCCCAAAAATAAAGGGATCACCCATAAACTGGAAGAAAATCCCCAAAAAGCACGGATCCAATCCCAAAACCACCCTAAACCTACCTGATGTTCTCCAAAACCCACAATTTACCATTTTCCACCACGATGACCAACGAGTAAACAACAAAACCCAACGGAGACCTCCAAAAACCTCAAAAATTTCCCAAAAAAGAGCAGGACCACCCCAAGAAACAGAAGAAAACACCAAAAAACATGACTCTGCCCCAAAAGTCCCCCTAAACCTACCTGATGTTCTCCAAAACCCACAATTTACAATTTTTCACTATGATGACCAACAAGAACCCACCTAAAACCCAACGGAGACCCCAAAACACGTCATAAACACCCCAAAAAAGAACAGGATCACCCAAAAAAAAACAGAAGAAAAGCCCAAATACCATGAATCCACCCCAAAATTCCCCTAAACCTACCTGAAGTTCTCCAAAACCCACAATTTACAATTTTCCACCACCATGACCACGGAAAACCCAAGGAATACCAACGGAGACCCCAAAACACCTCAAAAACACCCCAAAAAAGAACGGGATCACCCCCAAAAACGAAAGAAAATCCCCCAAAACCATAGATCCAATCCCAAAACCAACCTAAACCTACCTGATATTCTCCAAAACCAACAATTTACCCTTTTCCACCATGATGACCACGGAAAACGCAACGAAACCCAATGGAGACCCCAAAACACGTCAAAAACACCCCCAAAATGAATTGGATCACCCCCCCCCCAAAAAAAAAAAAAACAGAAGAAAACCCCATATATCAGGAATCCACCCCAAAAGTCCCCCTAAACCTACCTGATGTTCTCCAATACCCACAATTTACCCGTTTTCACCATGATGAACAACAAGAACCCAACAAAAACCAACGGAGACCCAAAAACACGTCAAAAACACCCCAAAAAATAACTGAATCAGAAGAAAAAACACCAAAAACTATGAATTTCCCCACAAAACCACCCTAAACTCACCTGATCTTCTTCAAAACCCACAATCCACTCCCATTTCCCTTAAGGACCAACGAGAATCCAACTAAAACCCAACGGAGACCCCAAAACAAGTCAAAAACACCCCAAACAAGAACGGAATCACCCCCAAAACTGGAAGAAAATCCCCCAAAAACATAGATCCACCCCAAAACCACACTAAACCTACCTGATGTTCTCCAAAACACGCAATTTAAACTTTTCCAACATGATGAAAAACAAGAACCCAACAAAACCCAACGGAGACCCCAAAACATGTCAAAAACACCCCAAAAAAGAACGGGATCACCCCCAAAACTGGAAGAAAATTCCCCCCCCAAAAATTTACAATTTTCACCAGGATGACCAACATGAACCAAACGAAAACCCAAAACGAGACACCAAAACACGTCAAAAACACCCCAAAAAAGAAAGGGATCACCCATAAACTGGAAGAAAATCCCCAAAAAGCACAGATCCAATCCCAAAACCAGCCTAAACCTACCTGATCTTCTCCAAAACCCACAAATTTACCCTTTTCCACCATGATGACCATGGAAAACCCAACGAAACCCAATGGAGACAAAAAACATGTCAAAAAAAAAAAAAAAAAAAAAACAAAAAAGAACAGGATCTCCCCAAAAAAACAGAAGAAAAACCCAAATGCCATAGATCCACCCCAAAAGTCCCCCTAAGCCTACCTGATGTTCTCCAAAACCCACAATTTACCCTTTTTCACAATGATGACCAACGAGAACCCAACAAAACCCAACGGACAACCCCAAAACACGTCAAAAACACCCCAAAAAAGAACAGGATCACCCCAAAAAACAGAAGAAAACCCCAAATACCATGAATCCACCCCAAAAGTCCCCCTAAACCTACCTGAAGTTCTCCAAAACCCACAATTTACCCTTTTCCACCAAGATGCCAACAGAAAACCCAACAAAACCCAACAGAGACATCAAAACATGTCAAAAACACCCCAAAAAAGATCGGGAGAACCCCCAAAACTGGAAGAAAATCCCCAAAAAGCATGGATCCAATCCCAAAACCACCCTAAACCTACCTGATCTTCTCCAAATCCCAAAGTCCACTCCCAACCACCAGAAAACCCATTAGGAACTCAACAAAACGCAACAGAAACCCCAAAACACCTCAAAAACACCCCAAAAGCAAACCGGATCAGAAGAAAATACGTGATTTAACCCCAAGAAAACCCTTAAACCTACCTGATCTTCTCCAAATCCCAAAATCCACTCCCACCCACCATAAAACCCATTAGGAACTCAACAAAACGCAACGGAAACCCAAAAACGCGTCAAAAACACCCCAAAAAAGAACTGGATCAGAAGAAAAAAAAAAAACAAAACTATGCATTTCCCTCCCAAATCACCCTAAACTCACCTGATCTTCTTCAAAACCCACAATCCACTCCCATTTAGCTTAACGACCAACGAGAACCCAACAAAACCCAACGGAGACCCCAAAACACGTCAAAAACACCCCAAAAAAGAACTGGTTCAACCCCAACAACGAAAGAAAACCCCAAAAGCCATAGATCCACACCAAAAATCCCCCTAAACCTACCTGATGTTCTCCAAAACCCACAATTTACACTTTTCCACCATGATGACAACGGAAAACACAACGAAACCCAACGAAGAACCCAAAACACGTCAGAAACACCCCAAAAATGAATTCGATCACCCCAAACTGGAACAAAATCCCCCAAAACCACAGATCCACCCCAAAAACACCCTAAATCTACCTGATGTTCTCCAAAACCCACAATTTTCACTTTTCCACCATGATGACCACGGAAAACCCAACGAAACCCAACGGAGACCACAAAACACGTCAAAAACACCCCAAACAAGAACAGGATCACCCCCAAAACCAAAGAAAACCCCAAAAAGCACGGATCCAATCCCAAAACCACTCTAAACGTACCTGATCTTCTCCAAATCCAAATGTCCACTCCCAACCACCATAAAACCCATTAGGAACTCAACGAAACCCAACGGAAACCCCAAAACACGTCAAAAACACCCCAAAAAATAACTGAATCAGAAGAAAAAACACCAAAAACTATGAATTTCCCCGCAAAACCACCCTAAACTCACCTGATCTTCTTCAAAACCCACAATCCACTCCCATTTCCCTTAAGGACCAACAAGAATCAAACTATAACCCAACGGAGACCCCAAAACAAGTCAAAAACACCCCAAACAAGAACAGGATAACCCCTAAAAAAGAAAGAAAACCCCCAAAAAACATAGATCCACCCCAAAACCACACTAAACCTACCTGATGTTCTCCAAATCCCAAAGTCCACTCCCAACAAACTTAAAACCCATTAGGAACTCAACAAAACGCAACAGAAACCCCAAAACACGTCAAAAACACCACCAAAAAAGAACAGGATCACCCCAAAAAAACAGAAGAAAACCCCAAATACCATGAATCCACCCCAAAAGTCCCCCTAAACCTACCTGAAGTTCTCCAAAACCCACAATTTACCCTTTTCCACCAAGATGCCAACAGAAAACCCAACAAAACCCAACAGAGACATCAAAACATGTCAAAAACACCCCAAAAAAGAACGGGAGAACCCCCAAAACTGGAAGAAAATCCCCAAAAAGCATGGATCCAATCCCAAAACCACCCTAAACCTACCTGATCTTCTCCAAATGCCAAAGTCCACTCCCAACCACCAGAAAACCCATTAGGAACTCAACAAAACGCAACAGAAACCCCAAAACACCTCAAAAACACCCCAAAAGCAAACCGGATCAGAAGAAAATACGTGATTTAACCCCAAGAAAACCCTTAAACCTACCTGATCTTCTCCAAATCCCAAAATCCACTCCCACCCACCATAAAACCCATTAGGAACTCAACAAAACGCAACGGAAACCCAAAAACACGTCAAAAACACCCCAAAAAAGAACTGGATCAGAAGAAAAAAAAACCAAAACTATGCATTTCCCTCCCAAATCACCCTAAACTCACCTGATCTTCTTCAAAACCCACAATCCACTCCCATTTAGCTTAACGACCAACGAGAACCCAACAAAACCCAACGGAGACCCCAAAACACGTCAAAAACACCCCAAAAAAGAACTGGTTCAACCCCAACAACGAAAGAAAACCCCAAAAGCCATAGATCCACACCAAAAATCCCCCTAAACCAACCTGATGTTCTCCAAAACCCACAATTTTCACTTTTCCACCATGATGACCATGGAAAACCCAACGAAACCCAATGGAGACAAAAAACATGTCAAAAAAAAAAAACAAAACAAAACAAAACAAAAAAGAACAGGATCTCCCCAAAAAACAGAAGAAAAACCCAATTGCCATAGATCCACCCTAAAAGTCCCCCTAAGCCTACCTGATGTTCTCCAAAACCCACAATTTACACTTTCTCACCAGGATGACCAACATGAACCAAACGAAAACCAAAACGAGACACCAAAACACGTCAAAAACACCCCAAAAATAAAGGGATCACCCATAAACTGGAAGAAAATCCCCAAAAAGCACGGATCCAATCCCAAAACCACCCTAAACCTACCTGATGTTCTCCAAAACCCACAATTTACCATTTTCCACCACGATGACCAACGAGTAAACAACAAAACCCAACGGAGACCTCCAAACACCTCAAAAATTTCCCAAAAAAGAGCAGGACCACCCCAAGAAACAGAAGAAAACACCAAAAAACATGACTCTGCCCCAAAAGTCCCCCTAAACCTACCTGATGTTCTCCAAAACCCACAATTTACAATTTTTCACTATGATGACCAACAAGAACCACCTAAAACCCAACGGAGACCCCAAAACACGTCATAAACACCCCAAAAAAGAACAGGATCACCCAAAAAAAAACAGAAGAAAAGCCCAAATACCATGAATCCACCCCAAAATTCCCCTAAACCTACCTGAAGTTCTCCAAAACCCACAATTTACAATTTTCCACCACCATGACCACGGAAAACCCAAGGAATACCAACGGAGACCCCAAAACACCTCAAAAACACCCCAAAAAAGAACGGGATCACCCCCAAAAACGAAAGAAAATCCCCCAAAACCATAGATCCAATCCCAAAACCAACCTAAACCTACCTGATATTCTCCAAAACCAACAATTTACCCTTTTCCACCATGATGACCACGGAAAACGCAACGAAACCCAATGGAGACCCCAAAACACGTCAAAAACACCCCCAAAATGAATTGGATCACCCCCCCCCAAAAAAAAAAAAAACAGAAGAAAACCCTATATATCAGGAATCCACCCCAAAAGTCCCCCTAAACCTACCTGATGTTCTCCAATACCCACAATTTACCCGTTTTCACCATGATGAACAACAAGAACCCAACAAAAACCAACGGAGACCCAAAAACACGTCAAAAACACCCCAAAAAATAACTGAATCAGAAGAAAAAAACACCAAAAACTATGAATTTCCCCGCAAAACCACCCTAAACTCACCTGATCTTCTTCAAAACCCACAATCCACTCCCATTTCCCTTAAGGACCAACGAGAATCCAACTAAAACCCAACGGAGACCCCAAAACAAGTCAAAAACACCCCAAACAAGAACGGAATCACCCCCAAAACTGGAAGAAAATCCCCCAAAAACATAGATCCACCCCAAAACCACACTAAACCTACCTGATGTTCTCCAAAACACGCAATTTAAACTTTTCCAACATGATGAAAAACAAGAACCCAACAAAACCCAACGGAGACCCCAAAACATGTCAAAAACACCCCAAAAAAGAACGGGATCACCCCCAAAACTGGAAGAAAATTCCCCCCCCAAAAATTTACAATTTTCACCAGGATGACCAACATGAACCAAACGAAAACCCAAAACGAGACACCAAAACACGTCAAAAACACCCCAAAAAAGAAAGGGATCACCCATAAACTGGAAGAAAATCCCCAAAAAGCACAGATCCAATCCCAAAACCAGCCTAAACCTACCTGATCTTCTCCAAAACCCACAAATTTACCCTTTTCCACCATGATGACCATGGAAAACCCAACGAAACCCAATGGAGACAAAAAACATGTCAAAAAAAAAAAAAAAAAAAAAAAAAAAAAAAACCAAAAAAGAACAGGATCTCCCCAAAAAACAGAAGAAAAACCCAAATGCCATAGATCCACCCCAAAAGTCCCCCTAAGCCTACCTGATGTTCTCCAAAACCCACAATTTACCCTTTTTCACAATGATGACCAACGAGAACCCAACAAAACCCAACGGACAACCCCAAAACACGTCAAAAACACCCCAAAAAAGAACAGGATCACCCCAAAAAACAGAAGAAAACCCCAAATACCATGAATCCACCCCAAAAGTCCCCCTAAACCTACCTGAAGTTCTCCAAAACCCACAATTTACCCTTTTCCACCAAGATGCCAACAGAAAACCCAACAAAACCCAACAGAGACATCAAAACATGTCAAAAACACCCCAAAAGAGAACGGGAGAACCCCCAAAACTGGAAGAAAATCCCCAAAAAGCATGGATCCAATCCCAAAACCACCCTAAACCTACCTGATCTTCTCCAAATCCCAAAGTCCACTCCCAACCACCAGAAAACCCATTAGGAACTCAACAAAACGCAACAGAAACCCCAAAACACCTCAAAAACACCCCAAAAGCAAACCGGATCAGAAGAAAATACGTGATTTAACCCCAAGAAAACCCTTAAACCTACCTGATCTTCTCCAAATCCCAAAATCCACTCCCACCCACCATAAAACCCATTAGGAACTCAACAAAACGCAACGGAAACCCAAAAACACGTCAAAAACACCCCAAAAAAGAACTGGATCAGAAGAAAAAAAAAACAAAACTATGCATTTCCCTCCCAAATCACCCTAAACTCACCTGATCTTCTTCAAAACCCACAATCCACTCCCATTTAGCTTAACGACCAACGAGAACCCAACAAAACCCAACGGAGACCCCAAAACACGTCAAAAACACCCCAAAAAAGAACTGGTTCAACCCCAACAACGAAAGAAAACCCCAAAAGCCATAGATCCACACCAAAAGTCCCCCTAAACCTACCTGATGTTCTCCAAAACCCACAATTTACACTTTTCCACCATGATGACAACGGAAAACCCAACGAAACCAACGAAGAACCCAAAACACGTCAGAAACACCCCAAAAATGAATTCGATCACCCCAAAACTGGAACAAAATCCCCCAAAACCATAGATCCACCCCAAAAACACCCTAAATCTACCTGATGTTCTCCAAAACCCACAATTTACACTTTTCCACCATGATGACCACGGAAAACCCAACGAAACCCAACGGAGACCACAAAAGACGTCAAAAACACCCCAAACAAGAACAGGATCACCCCCAAAACCAAAGAAAACCCCAAAAAGCACGGATCCAATCCCAAAACCACTCTAAACGTACCTGATGTTCTCCAAATCCAAATGTCCACTCCCAACCACCATAAAACCCATTAGGAACTCAACGAAACCCAACGGAAACCCCAAAACACCTCAAAAACACCCCAAAAAATAACTGAATCAGAAGAAAAAACACCAAAAACTATGAATTTCCCCGCAAAACCACCCTAAACTCACCTGATCTTTTCAAAACCCACAATCCACTCCCTTTTCCCTTAAGGACCAACGAGAATCCAACTAAAACCCAACGGAGACCCCAAAACAAGTCAAAAACACCACAAACAAGAACAGGATAACCCCTAAAAAAGAAAGAAAACCCCAAAAAAACATACATCCACCCCAAAACCACACTAAACCTACCTGATGTTCTCCAAATCCCAAAGTCCACTCCCAACCACCAGAAAACCCATTAGGAACTCAACAAAACGCAACAGAAACCCCAAAACACCTCAAAAACACCCCAAAAGCAAACCGGATCAGAAGAAAATACGTGATTTAACCCCAAGAAAACCCTTAAACCTACCTGATCTTCTCCAAATCCCAAAATCCACTCCCACCCACCATAAAACCCATTAGGAACTCAACAAAACGCAACGGAAACCCAAAAACACGTCAAAAACACCCCAAAAAAGAACTGGATCAGAAGAAAAAAAACCAAAACTATGCATTTCCCTCCCAAATCACCCTAAACTCACCTGATCTTCTTCAAAACCCACAATCCACTCCCATTTAGCTTAACGACCAACGAGAACCCAACAAAACCCAACGGAGACCCCAAAACACGTCAAAAACACCCCAAAAAAGAACTGGTTCAACCCCAACAACGAAAGAAAACCCCAAAAGCCATAGATCCACACCAAAAATCCCCCTAAACCAACCTGATGTTCTCCAAAACCCACAATTTTCACTTTTCCACCATGATGACCATGGAAAACCCAACGAAACCCAATGGAGACAAAAAACATGTCAAAAAAAAAAAAAAAAAAAAAAAAAAAAAACAAAAAAGAACAGGATCTCCCCAAAAAACAGAAGAAAAACCCAAATGCCATAGATCCACCCTAAAAGTCCCCCTAAGCCTACCTGATGTTCTCCAAAACCCACAATTTACACTTTTTCACCAGGATGACCAACATGAACCAAACGAAAACCCAAAACGAGACACCAAAACACGTCAAAAACACCCCAAAAATAAAGGGATCACCCATAAACTGGAAGAAAATCCCCAAAAAGCACGGATCCAATCCCAAAACCACCCTAAACCTACCTGATGTTCTCCAAAACCCACAATTTACCATTTTCCACCACGATGACCAACGAGTAAACAACAAAACCCAACGGAGACCTCCAAACACCTCAAAAATTTCCCAAAAAAGAGCAGGACCACCCCAAGAAACAGAAGAAAACACCAAAAAACATGACTCTGCCCCAAAAGTCCCCCTAAACCTACCTGATGTTCTCCAAAACCCACAATTTACAATTTTTCACTATGATGACCAACAAGAACCCAACTAAAACCCAACGGAGACCCCAAAACACGTCATAAACACCCCAAAAAAGAACAGGATCACCCAAAAAAAAACAGAAGAAAAGCCCAAATACCATGAATCCACCCCAAAATTCCCCTAAACCTACCTGAAGTTCTCCAAAACCCACAATTTACAATTTTCCACCACCATGACCACGGAAAACCCAAGGAATACCAACGGAGACCCCAAAACACCTCAAAAACACCCCAAAAAAGAACGGGATCACCCCCAAAAACGAAAGAAAATCCCCCAAAACCATAGATCCAATCCCAAAACCAACCTAAACCTACCTGATGTTCTCCAAAACCAACAATTTACCCTTTTCCACCATGATGACCACGGAAAACGCAACGAAACCCAATGGAGACCCCAAAACACGTCAAAAACACCCCCAAAATGAATTGGATCACCCCCCCCCCAAAAAAAAAAAAAACAGAAGAAAACCCCATATATCAGGAATCCACCCCAAAAGTCCCCCTAAACCTACCTGATGTTCTCCAATACCCACAATTTACCCGTTTTCACCATGATGAACAACAAGAACCCAACAAAAACCAACGGAGACCCAAAAACACGTCAAAAACACCCCAAAAAATAACTGAATCAGAAGAAAAAACACCAAAAACTATGAATTTCCCCGCAAAACCACCCTAAACTCACCTGATCTTCTTCAAAACCCACAATCCACTCCCATTTCCCTTAAGGACCAACGAGAATCCAACTAAAACCCAACGGAGACCCCAAAACAAGTCAAAAACACCCCAAACAAGAACGGAATCACCCCCAAAACTGGAAG
>NW_028181382.1:305000-310878 GCF_964211825.1 Aythya ferina | reverse complement strand
CTAACCCTTACCCTAACCCTAAACCTAAACCTAAGAGATCACTAACCGTAACCCTAACCCTAACCCTAAGAGAACACTAACCCTACCCCTAACCCTAACCCTAACCCTAACCCTAACCCTAACCCTAACCCTAACCCTAACCCTAACCCTAACTCTAAGAGAACCCTAACCCTAACCATAAGAGAACCCTAACCGTAACCTTAACCCTAACCCTAACCCTAACCCTAATCCTAACCCTAACCCTAACCCTGACCCTAACCCTAATCCTAACCCTAACCCTAACCCTGACGCTAACCCTAACCCTAACCCTAACCCTAATCCTAACCCTAACCCTAACCCTAACCCTAACCCTAACCCTCACCCTAAGAGAACACTAACCCTAACCCTAACCCTAACCCTAACCCTAACCCTAACCCTAACTTTAACCCTAACCCTAATCCTAATCCTAACCCTAACCCTAACCCTAACCCTAACCCTAACCCTAAGAGAACACTAATCCTAACCCTAACCCTAACCTTAATTCTAACCCTAACACTAACCCTAACCCTAACCCGAACTCTAAGAGAACCCTAACCATAACCATAAGAGAACCCTAACCGTAACCTTAACCCTAACCCTAACCCTAACCCTAACCCTAACCCTAACCCTGACCCTGACCCTAATTCTAACCCTAACCCTAACCCTAACCCTAACCCTAACCCTAACCCTAACCCTAACTCTAAGAGAACCCTAACCCAAACCCTAACCCTAACGCTAACCCTAAACCTAAACGTAACCCTAACCCTAACCGTAAGCCTAACCCTAACCCTAACCGTTAGCCTAACCCTAAGCCTAACCCTAAGCCTAACCCTACCCTAACCCTAACCCTAACCGTAACCCTAACCCTAACCCTAACCGTAACACTAACCCTAACACTAACCCTAAACCTAACCCTAAACCTAACCCTAACCCTAACCGTAACCCTAACCATAATCCTAACCCTAACCCTAACCCTAACCCTAACTCTAAGAGAACCCTAACCCTAACCATAAGAGAACCCTAACCGTAACCCTAACCCTAACCCTAAGCCTAACCCATACCCTAACCCTAACCGTAACCCTGACCCTAACCCTAACCCTTACCCTAAGAGAACCCTAACCCTAACCCTAACCCTAACCCTTAAGCCTAAGCCTAACCCTAACCCTAACCCTAACCCTAACCCTAACCCTAACCCTAACCCTAACCCTAACCCTAACCCTAACCCTAACCCTAACCCAAAACCTACCCCTAACGCTAAACCTAACCCTAACCCTAACCCTATCCTACTACTAATCCTAACCCTAACCCTAACCCTAACCGTAAGAGAACACTAATCCTAACCCTAACCCTAACCCTAACCCTAACCCTAACCCTAACCCTAACTCTAAGAGAACCCTAACCCTAACCATAAGATAATCCTTACCGTAACCTTAACCCTAACCCTAACCCTAACCCTAACCCTAACCCTAACCCTAACCCTAACCCTAACCCTAACCCTAACCCTAACCCTATCCCTAACCCTAACCCTAACCCTAACCCTAACTCTAAGAGAACCCTAACCCAAACCCTAACCCTAACGCAAACCCAAAACCTAACCCTAACCCTAAGCCTAACCCTAACCCTAACCCTAACCCTAACCCTAACCGTAACCCTAACCCTAACCGTAACACTAAACCTAACACTAACCCTAAACCAAACCCTAACCGTAACCCTAACCCTAACCCTAACCCTAACCCTAACCCTAACCCTAACCCTAACCCTAACCCTAACCCTAACCCTAACCCTAACCCTAACCCTAACCCTAACCCTAACCCTAACCCTAACCCTAACCCAAAACCTACCCCTAACGCTAAACCTAACCCTAACCCTAACCCTATCCTACTACTAATCCTAACCCTAACCCTAACCCTAACCGTAAGAGAACACTAATCCTAACCCTAACCCTAACCCTAACCCTAACCCTAACCCTAACCCTAACTCTAAGAGAACCCTAACCCTAACCATAAGATAATCCTTACCGTAACCTTAACCCTAACCCTAACCCTAACCCTAACCCTAACCCTAACCCTAACCCTAACCCTAACCCTATCCCTAACCCTAACCCTAACCCTAACCCTAACTCTAAGAGAACCCTAACCCAAACCCTAACCCTAACGCAAACCCAAAACCTAACCCTAACCCTAAGCCTAACCCTAACCCTAACCCTAACCCTAACCCTAACCGTAACCCTAACCCTAACCGTAACACTAAACCTAACACTAACCCTAAACCAAACCCTAACCGTAACCCTAACCCTAACCCTAACCCTAACCCTAACCCTAACCCTAACCCTAACCCTAACCCTAACCCTAACCCTAACCCTAACCCTAACCCTAACTCTAAGAGAACCCTAACCCTAACCTTAAGAGAACCCTAACCGTAACCCTAACCCTAACCCTAACCCTAACCCTAACCCTAACCCTAACCCTTACCCTAACCCTAAACCTAAACCTAAGAGATCACTAACCGTAACCCTAACCCTAACCCTAAGAGAACACTAACCCTACCCCTAACCCTAACCCTAACCCTAACCCTAACCCTAACCCTAACCCTAACCCTAACCCTAACCCTAACCCTAACTCTAAGAGAACCCTAACCCTAACCATAAGAGAACCCTAACCGTAACCTTAACCCTAACCCTAACCCTAACCCTAATCCTAACCCTAACCCTAACCCTGACCCTAACCCTAATCCTAACCCTAACCCTAACCCTGACGCTAACCCTAACCCTAACCCTAACCCTAATCCTAACCCTAACCCTAACCCTAACCCTAACCCTAACCCTCACCCTAAGAGAACACTAACCCTAACCCTAACCCTAACCCTAACCCTAACCCTAACCCTAACCCTAACCCTAACCCTAACTTTAACCCTAACCCTAATCCTAATCCTAACCCTAACCCTAACCCTAACCCTAACCCTAACCCTAAGAGAACACTAATCCTAACCCTAACCCTAACCTTAATTCTAACCCTAACACTAACCCTAACCCTAACCCGAACTCTAAGAGAACCCTAACCATAACCATAAGAGAACCCTAACCGTAACCTTAACCCTAACCCTAACCCTAACCCTAACCCTAACCCTAACCCTGACCCTGACCCTAATTCTAACCCTAACCCTAACCCTAACCCTAACCCTAACCCTAACCCTAACCCTAACTCTAAGAGAACCCTAACCCAAACCCTAACCCTAACGCTAACCCTAAACCTAAACGTAACCCTAACCCTAACCGTAAGCCTAACCCTAACCCTAACCGTTAGCCTAACCCTAAGCCTAACCCTAAGCCTAACCCTACCCTAACCCTAACCCTAACCGTAACCCTAACCCTAACCCTAACCGTAACACTAACCCTAACACTAACACTAAACCTAACCCTAACCCTAACCCTAACCCTAACCGTAACCCTAACCATAATCCTAACCCTAACCCTAACCCTAACCCTAACTCTAAGAGAACCCTAACCCTAACCATAAGAGAACCCTAACCGTAACCCTAACCCTAACCCTAACCCTAACCCATACCCTAACCCTAACCGTAACCCTGACCCTAACCCTAACCCTTACCCTAAGAGAACCCTAACCCTAACCCTAACCCTAACCCTAACCCTAACCCTAACCCTAACCCTAACCCTAACCCTAACCCTAACCCAAAACCTACCCCTAACGCTAAACCTAACCCTAACCCTAACCCTATCCTACTACTAATCCTAACCCTAACCCTAACCCTAACCGTAAGAGAACACTAATCCTAACCCTAACCCTAACCCTAACCCTAACCCTAACCCTAACCCTAACTCTAAGAGAACCCTAACCCTAACCATAAGATAATCCTTACCGTAACCTTAACCCTAACCCTAACCCTAACCCTAACCCTAACCCTAACCCTAACCCTAACCCTAACCCTAACCCTAACCCTATCCCTAACCCTAACCCTAACCCTAACCCTAACTCTAAGAGAACCCTAACCCAAACCCTAACCCTAACGCAAACCCAAAACCTAACCCTAACCCTAAGCCTAACCCTAACCCTAACCCTAACCCTAACCCTAACCGTAACCCTAACCCTAACCGTAACACTAAACCTAACACTAACCCTAAACCAAACCCTAACCGTAACCCTAACCCTAACCCTAACCCTAACCCTAACCCTAACCCTAACCCTAACCCTAACCCTAACCCTAACCCTAACCCTAACCCTAACCCTAACCCTAACCCTAACCCTAACTCTAAGAGAACCCTAACCCTAACCTTAAGAGAACCCTAACCGTAACCCTAACCCTAACCCTAACCCTAACCCTAACCCTTACCCTAACCCTAAACCTAAACCTAAGAGATCACTAACCGTAACCCTAACCCTAACCCTAAGAGAACACTAACCCTACCCCTAACCCTAACCCTAACCCTAACCCTAACCCTAACCCTAACCCTAACCCTAACTCTAAGAGAACCCTAACCCTAACCATAAGAGAACCCTAACCGTAACCTTAACCCTAACCCTAACCCTAACCCTAATCCTAACCCTAACCCTAACCCTGACCATAACCCTAATCCTAACCCTAACCCTAACCCTGACGCTAACCCTAACCCTAACCCTAACCCTAATCCTAACCCTAACCCTAACCCTAACCCTAACCCTAACCCTAACCCTCACCCTAAGAGAACACTAACCCTAACTCTAACCCTAACCCTAAGAGAACCCTAACCCTAACCCTAATCTTAAACCTAACCCTAACCCTAACCCTAACCCTAACTCGAACCTTAACCCTAACCCTAACCCTAACCCTAACCCTTTCCCTAACCCTAACCCTAAGAGAACACTAACCCTAACCCTAACCCTAATCCTAAGAGAAACCTCACCCTAACCCTAACCCTAACCCTAACCCTAACCCTAACCCTAACCCTAACCCTAACCCTAACCCTAACCCTAACCCTAACCCTAACCCTAACCCTAACCCTAACCCTACCTAATCCTAATCCTAACCCTAACCCTAACCCTAACCCTAACCCTAACCCTAAGAGAACACTAATCCTAACCCTAACCCTAACCTTAATTCTAACCCTAACACTAACCCTAACCCTAACCCTAACTCTAAGAGAACCCTAACCCAAACCCTAACCCTAACGCTAACCCTAAACCTAAACGTAACCCTAACCCTAACCGTAAGCCTAACCCTAATCCTAACCGTTAGCCTAACCCTAAGCCTAACCCTAAGCCTAACCCTACCCTAACCCTAACCCTAACCGTAACCCTAACCCTAACCCTAACCGTAACACTAACCCTAACACTAACACTAAACCTAACCCTAACCCTAACCCTAACCCTAACCCTAACCCTAACCCTAACCGTAATCCTAACCCTAACCCTAACCCTAACGCTAACTCTAAGAGAACCCTAACCCTAACCATAAGAGAAACCTAACCGTAACCCTAACCCTAACCCTAACCCTAACCCTTACCCTAACCCTAACCGTAACCCTGACCCTAACCCTAACCCTTACCCTAAGAGAACCCTAACCCTAACCCTAACCCTAACCCTTAAGCCTAACACTAACCCTAACCCTAACCCTAACCCTAATCCTAACCCTAACCCTAACCCTAACCCTAATTCTAAGAGAACCCTAACCCAAACCCTAACCCTAACGCTAACCCTAAACCTAAACCTAACCCTAACCCTAACCCTAATCCTAACCGTAAGCCTAACCCTAAGCCTAACCCTAAGCCTAACCCTACCCTAACCCTAACCTTAACCGTAACCCTAACCCTAAACGTAACACTAACCCTAACACTAACCCTAACCCTAACCCTAACCCTAACCCTAAC
>NW_028181382.1:205000-207500 GCF_964211825.1 Aythya ferina | reverse complement strand
ACCCTAACATTAACCCTAACCCTAACCCAAACCCTCAGAGAACCCTAACCCTAACCCTACCCCTAACCCTAACCCTAACACTTACCCTAACCCTAAACGTAAACCTAAGAGATCACTAACCCTAATCCTAACCCTAACCCTAAAACTAACCCTAAACCTACCCCTAACCCTAACCCTGACCCTAACCCTAACCCGAACCCTAAACCTACCCCTAACCCTAACCCTGACCCAAACCCTAACCCGAACCCTAACCCTAACCCTAACCCTAACCCTAACCCTAACCCTAACCGTAACCCTAACCCTAACCCTAACCCTAAACCTAAACCTAACACTTACCCTAACACTAACCTTAATTCTAACCCTAACCCTAACCCTAACCCTACCCCTAACCTTAAACCTAACCCTAACCCTAACCCTAACCTTAACCCTAACCCTAACCATAACCCTAACCCCTAAACCTAACCCTAACCCTAACCCTAACCCTAACCCTAAACCTAACCCTAACCCTAACCCTATCAATATCCCTAACCCTAACCCTAAGAGAACACTAACCCTAACCCTAACCCTAACCCTAACCCTAACCCTAACCCTAACACTAACCATAAACCTAACCCTAACCTTAACCCTTTCCCTAACCCTAACCCTAACCCTAACCCTAACCCTAACCGTAACCCTAAACCTAAGAGAACAGTAATCCTAAACCTAACCTAACCATAAAACTAACCCAAACCCTAAACCCTAACCCTAACCCTATCTCTAAGAGAACCCTAACCCTAACCCTAACCCTAACCCTAACCCTAAACCTAACCCTAAACCTAACCCTAACCCTAACCCTAACCCTAAAAGAACACTAACCCTAACCCTAACCCTAACCCTAAGAGAACCCTAACCCTAACCCTAACCCTAACCCTAACCCTAACCCTAAGAGAACACTAACCCTAATCCTAACCCTAACCCTAAGAGAATCCTAACCCTAACCCTACCCCTAACCCTAAACCTTACCCTAACCCTAAACCTAAACCTAAGAAATCACTAACCCTAACCCTAACCCTAAACCTAAGATAAACCTAACCCTAACCCTAACCCTAACCCTTACCCTAACCCTAACCCTAACCGTAACCCTTTCCCTAACTCTAACCCTAACCCTAACCCTAACCCTAAGAGAACACTAACCCTAACCCTTACACTAACCTTAATCCTAACCGTAACTGTAACCCTAACCCTAACCCTAACCCTAACCCTAACCCTAACCCTAACCCTAACCCTAACCCAAACCCTACCCCTAACGCTAAACATAACCCTAATCTTAACCCTAATCCTAATCCTAACCCTAAACCTAACACTAACACTAAGCCTAACCCTAACCCTAACCCTAACCCTAACCCTAACCCTGACCCTAACCCTAACCCGAACCCTAACCCTAACCCTAACCCTAACCCTAACCCTAACCCTAACCCTAACCCTAAACCTAACCTTAACCCTAACCCTAACCCTAACCCTAACCCTAAGAGAACACTAACCCTAACCCTAACCCAAACCCTCAGAGAACCCTAATCCTAACCCTACCCCTAACCCTAACCCTAACCCTTACCCTAACCCTAAAACTAAACCTAAGAGATCACTAACCCTAACCCTAACCCTAACCCTAAAACTAACCCTAACCCTAACCTTAACCGTAACCCTTTCCCTAACTCTCACCCTAACCCTAACCCTAACCCTAACTCTAAGAGAACACTAACACTAACCCTAACCCTAACCCTAACACTAACCCTAACCCTAACCCTAATCCTAACCCTAACACTAACCTTAATTCTAACCCTAACCCTAACCCTAACCCTACCCCTAACACTAAACCTAACCCTAACCCTAACACTAACCTTAATCCTAACCCTAACCCTAACCCTAACCCTACACCTAACCCTAAACCTAACCCTAACCCTAACCTTAACCTTAACCCTAACCCTAACCCTAACCCTAACCCCTAACCCTAACCCTAACCCTAACCCTAACCCTAAACCTAACCCTAACCCGATCAATAACCCTAACCCTAACCCTAAGAGAACACTAACCCTAACCATAACCCTAACCATAACCCTAACCCTAACCCTAACCCTAACCCTAACCCTAACCCTAACCCTAACCCTAACCCTAAACGTAAACCTAAGAAATCACTAACCCTAAACCTAACCCTAACCCTAACGCTAACCGTAACGCTAACCATAACACTAACCCTAACCCTAACCCTAACCCTAACCCTAACCCTAACCCTAACTTTAACCCTAACCCTAACCCTAACCCTAACCCTTACCCTAACCCTAATCCTAACCCTAACCCTAAACCTAACCCTAACCCTAATCCTAACCCTGACCCTAACCCTAACCCGAACCCTAACCCTAACCCTAACCCTAACCCTAACCCTAACCGTAACCCTAACCCTTACCCTAACCCTAACCCTAAACCTAACCCTAACCCTAACCCTAACCCTAACCCTAACCTTAAG
>NW_028181382.1:130000-132500 GCF_964211825.1 Aythya ferina | reverse complement strand
AACACTAACCCTAACCCTAACCCTAACCCTAACCCTAAACCTAACCCTAACCCTAACCCTAACCCTAACCCTAACCCTAACCCTTACCTAACCCTAACCATAACCCTAACACTAACCCTAAGCCTAAGAGAACACTAACCCTAACCCTAACCCTAACCCTAACCCCAAACCTAACCCTAACCCTAAGCCTATCCCTAACCCTATCTCTAACCCTAAGAGAACACTAACCCTAACCCTAACCCTAACCCTAACCCTAACCCTAACCCTAACCCTAACCTTTACCCTAACCCTAACCCTAACCCTAACCCTAACCCTAAGAGAACCCTAACCCTAACCCTAAGAGATCCCTAACCCTAACCTTAACCCTAACGCTAAGAGAACCCTAACCCTAACCCTAACCCTAACCCTAACCCTAACCCTAACCCTAAACCTAACCCTAACCCTAACCCTAACCCTAACACTAACCCTAACACTAACCCTAAACCTAACCCTAATCCTGACCCTAACCCTAACCCTAACCCTAACCCTAACAAGAGAACACTAACCCTAACCCTAAACCTAACCCTAACCCTAACCCTAAACCTTAGCCTAAACCTAACCCTAACCCTTACCCTAACCCTAACCCTAACCCCAACCCTAACCCTAACCCTAAACCTAACCCTAACCCTAACCCTAACCCTAACCCGAAGAGAACTCTAACCCTAACCCTAACCCTAACCCTAACCCTAACCCTAAACCTAACCCTAACCCTAACCCTAACCCTAACCCTAACCCTAACCCTAACCCTAACCCTAACCCCTAACCCTAACCCTAACCCTAACCCTAACCCTAACCCTAACCCTAACCCTAACCCTAACCCTAACCCTAACCCTAACGCTAACCCTAACCCTAACCCTAATCCTAAGAGAACCCTAAACCTAACCCTACCCCTAAACCTAACCCTAACCCTAACCCTTACCCTAACCCTAAACCTAAACCTAAGAGATCACTAACCCTAAACCTAACCCTAAAACTTAACCCTAACTATAACCCTAACCCTAACCCTAACCCTTACCCTAACCTTAACCCTAACCCTAACCCTAACCCTAACCTTAAACCTAACCCTAACCCTTACCCTAACCCTAACGCTAACCCTAACCCTAACCCTAACCCTAACGTTAACCCTAACCCTAACCCTAACCATAACCCTAACACTAACCCTAACCCTAAGCCTAAGAGAACACTGACCCTAACCCTAACCCTAACCCCAAACCTAACCCTAACCCTAAGCTTATTCCTAACCCTAAACCTAACCCTAAGAGAACACTAAACCTAACCCTAAACCTAACCCTAACCCTAACCTTAACCCTAACCCTAAGAGAACCCTAACACTAACCCTAACACTAACCCTAACCCTAACCCTAACCCTAACCCTAACCCTAACCCTAACCCTAACCCTAACCCTAACCCTAACCCTAACCCTAACCCTAACCCTAACCCTAACCCTAACCCTAAGAGAATACTAACCCTAACCCTAACCCTAACACCAACCCTAACCCTAACCCTAACCCTAAACCTAACCCTAACCCTAACCCTAACCCTAACCCTAACCTGAAGAGAACACTAACCCTAACCCTAACCCTAACCCTAACCCTAAACCTAACCCTAACCCTAACCCTAACCCTAACCCTAACCCTAACCCTTACCTAACCCTAACCATAACCCTAACACTAACCCTAAGCCTAAGAGAACACTAACCCTAACCCTAACCCTAACCCTAACCCCAAACCTAACCCTAACCCTAAGCCTATCCCTAACCCTATCTCTAACCCTAAGAGAACACTAACCCTAACCCTAACCCTAACCCTAACCCTAACCCTAACCCTAACCCTAACCTTTACCCTAACCCTAACCCTAACCCTAACCCTAACCCTAAGAGAACCCTAACCCTAACCCTAAGAGATCCCTAACCCTAACCTTAACCCTAACGCTAAGAGAACCCTAACCCTAACCCTAACCCTAACCCTAACCCTAACCCTAACCCTAAACCTAACCCTAACCCTAACCCTAACCCTAACACTAACCCTAACACTAACCCTAAACCTAACCCTAATCCTGACCCTAACCCTAACCCTAACCCTAACCCTAACAAGAGAACACTAACCCTAACCCTAAACCTAACCCTAACCCTAACCCTAAACCTTAGCCTAAACCTAACCCTAACCCTTACCCTAACCCTAACCCTAACCCCAACCCTAACCCTAACCCTAAACCTAACCCTAACCCTAACCCTAACCCTAACCCGAAGAGAACTCTAACCCTAACCCTAACCCTAACCCTAACCCTAACCCTAAACCTAACCCTAACCCTAACCCTAACCCTAACCCTAACCCTAACCCTAACCCTAACCCTAACCCCTAACCCTAACCCTAACCCTAACCCTAACCCTAACCCTAACCCTAACCCTAACCCTAACCCTAACCCTAACCCTAACCCTAACCCCTAACCCTAACCCTAACCC